>NC_021165.2:63501517-63532561 GCF_000331145.2 Cicer arietinum | reverse complement strand
AAAAGCAATCAACACATCCACATTTTCTACCAAGAACTACGTAGCTTTGATTTCTCCATCGCACCAGGAGATACGTAGGAGCAAGATCACACTCTTGTCAAGCACAATAATAAAACCTTTTTTACTCTTTTAAACGCGTTTTTATCTCAAAAAAATCATATTTATAAAAAATAATTTTATATCCATATTTAATAATAAAGAAAAATTAATATAGTTAAGTTGATATAATTTTGCACAATTAATTATAGGTAACCGTCTTTAGCGAATGTCGTAGGGTGCTAATATCTTCCCTACGCATAATCAACTCCCGAACTCAAAATCTGGTTTCAAAGACCATTTTTATTTTTTTTATATTTTTAAGGGTTTCCTAATATTTTCCCTATTTTAAAATAAATTTTGGTGGCGACTCCATTGAATTCGATGAAAACTCGAAATTTTAGGCCGCGACAAATCACTAAGGCAAAAAGAAGACAAATCTGATTCTAATCTGAGGATGGAAAATGCTGAGGATGGAAAACGGCGAGGATGGCCCTGCGAGCTGTTGAATCTTCAAATATGCACAATATGTGTCCTCACCAGAACAAATGCTTTTATTCATTAAATAAATGCACAACAAAGTCAAAGAATGAATAAATAAAATAAAGAAGTTAGAAGGCCAAAAGGAAAAGGACAAGAATAGCCAGATCTAAGTCTAGAGGATGACAAACTATGTTGAGGATGGTTCAGCAAAGTTGAAAGCAACCCATCAAGCATGTGCAAAGGCTAAAATGATACCATTTATTGTGCTTGCACGAATGAATACATGAAGAAGTCAATTTAAAGAAAGGCAACAACAAACAAGCCAAAAATGGAAGATCACATGTGAAAGCAGATCGGATCCTCGGACTGGAGGATGGCAGACCTATGAAAGAGGGTGGCTCTCTCTCTTGTCAACATCACCCTCAAAAGTTGAAATCAACCTAGTCCTTAAAGTTTTTGAAAAGGTTGTAGCTCACATGGTCAAAGAAACAACTTTGCACTCTTTGATAAAAGAGAATAGACAAGGACATCTCAAGATCAACTTTCAAGGAAGCTGATTTGCATGTGCGAGGATGGCCTCTGCCAGTCCAAGAACAAGATGAATGGCAGTTATGTAATTATGATGAAAAACCTTGGATCTTTTGTAATGAATTCCAACGGTCATCAAAGAGCTTGGACCTCTAT
The DNA here is from genome assembly GCF_000331145.2 of Cicer arietinum. NCBI lineage: Eukaryota > Viridiplantae > Streptophyta > Magnoliopsida > Fabales > Fabaceae > Cicer > Cicer arietinum. Next base: position 63,531,358 of record NC_021165.2, on the reverse strand, counting down.
AAAATGCAGTAAGCTCTTCATCATATGACACACAACACAATTGCATAAAAAGATCAAGCATCTTAAAGCTACCAAGAGCAATACCCATCCTCTCTTCATACTTTCTTCAATCCTACATTAGATATTTGTAAATCCTTTAAGAAAGTATTTAGAATCAATCACTCTCATATCACTCTATAATTTCCACGTGAGATACACTTGGAAATAGTTGAAACTTGATTATAAGCTTGGTGAGGCTAAAGACTACACAAAGTGTAATCATCTTATGTGAGAAGTTGATTAGTTTGAACATTAATGAAATCACACAAGTGTGTGGACTGGAAGTAGCCTTCATTGGATGAACCAGTATAAAAGTTGTGTATGTCATTCTTTACATTCTCCCCTTCTTTTGCTCAGCTTTAATTTAAAGGTTTGAATAACTATCCTCGGTTATGTGATCCTCTCTGAGAGGATAGTTTTAAAACACGTGAAAATTATTTTTAAAAAGCAAAATCCCTATTCAACCCCCCCTTCTAGTGATATTTAGCTACATCACACCGTTCTCCATGATTTGTAGAGGAATATCAAGTGGTGCATCCTCAGATGGAGGATACAGTTCCTCATTGGGAGGACAAACTTTCTCATTGGCACGACATACTTCCTTTGAGAGAGGACTGACTTCTGGGAAAGCTGGAGAATCATTGATATTTGGAGAGTGATGTGATGCATAATCATCAAAGTGACTTTGTGGAGTTGTCACTAAATCATCAGATTGTGGAGAATCAATTTGTTTTTCAGGAAGTTGTTGCTCCTGAACATGAGTAGAGTTTTCATCCTCATTGAGATTTTTCAAGACAAACTTCCTCATTGAGAATTTTCATCCTCTAAAAAAAAGCATACAAAGTTGATGACTTTGAAATATTTTGAGATAATTTCTAGATTTTCTTTTTGGTGGAGGACTTAGTAGTATATGATCGTTTTTTGGTTGGTGTGGGTGTTGAACTAACTATGGTAGGTTCCTTTGAGATTTTAAGTTTCATCTGGTTGACATTTCTTAAAGAAAAAATATTGTTTAGATAAACAAGATTTTCATCTCCCAGAGAAACTTTGGAAAATTTAAAGATTCTTGTGAAGATCATTCCATAAGGAGCAGATCGACACAACCTTGCAACATTCATCATAAAATAGAAAAGAATGTTACCCATATGAAGAGGAGTTCTAAATATGAGGTGGTGAAGTAGCAATAGGTCAAGTTCAGTGACATTCTCAAAGCTCCACGCTCGAGGTACAATGGAGTGAACACATATGTTATGTAGAATACAACACATTTGGAGGACAAAGGTTCTGGTGATCCTAGACTCAGATTACCAAGCCTCAGTGAAGCAGTATGAGCCTTCATCACGAATGTCTAGTATTTGACATAACGTGGTTGGAGACATTTCCAAATGCACTCCTTTGAGAATCATGTTGATGCAAGTATCTCCCGTAGATACAATAACAGCAGCATAAAAGGCTTTCACAAGCCTTGGATATTGAGGTTCATCAATTTTAAAGAAAGAGGTCCATCCAAGTTGATCAAAATTTTCTTTAACATTGAATCCTCCTTTCTTGAGCCCTTTAAGATCAGTTGTCTTGCCATTGACAATAGATTTGACCTACCATTTTTCAAAGTATCGGGTTTTTAGTTCCAGGGGTTCAAAAAGTGGAGTTTTTGACGTTTTTATGAAAGATGAGACATAGGGCTTTTTAGGTGGTGAGACTGGAGATTTTTTGGATGATATTGATTTAGGAGAAGATTTGGTGGTGCGTTTTTTGTGTATAGATTCCTCAGATAGAGTTTGTTCTGAATCATCATAATCAATAAGATGAATAATGTCATCTTGTGTGGAAGTTTTGGATTATAGAACTCCAGACATTATCCTGGATGATCGTCTCACAAGAACAAATGAAGAAGTTTTTGATGAAGGGGAAGTTTTGGTTTTTGAATGAGGAGGAGATGAAGTAAGAACAGGAATGGTGGAGGTTTGTTATGGAGGATGAGTGATGGTTGTTGGTTCATGTTGAGGAGTTTCTTGAGGTTGTTCATCGTCTTGAGATTTGAACTGTTGAATAATTTTCACAGTTTTCTATATCAGTGTGAGTGGTTTTGCGATTAGCACTAAGTTTGGTTCTTGGCATTTTTAGAATTTTGAATGAGGATTAGATGTCTAAGTTGAATAATGAATTTTGAATTTAAAGAGGAGGTTGGACATGTAACCGTTAGAGAGGGAGGAGGTAGTAGGAGGTTATGATTGGCTAGGCTGACATGGAGGTGGCAGTTGTGGCACGCTCCCATGATGTAGCCGTTGCGCATTTATGACTGACGGGAGGTGAGGCGAAGGCGTGCTGTTAGCAACGGGAAACGTGCGCATGCAGGGAGTGGTTTCTAAAGTTGACTTTTGGGTTAACCATAGAGGAGGATGAATATTGATCGGAACTGCTCATCCTCTAATTTTTAGAGGAGGATATTTATGACTTGCTGTCATAGGAGTTTTGACAGTTTTAAACAAATATTAATTTTCAGGCACTAAATGCAATTTATACAATAAATATTCACACCTATTTAATGCATTGAGACAATTTTTGACATATTGATGATTGATAATTTTTCCAAAATCTATTTAAAACGATCCTCCTAAAGAGGTTTGGTAAAAATATCAGCTAATTGATTTTCAGTTTCAATGAAAATTAATTCAATATCCTCCTTTTGAACATGATCTCTTATGAAATGATGTTTAATTTCAATATGCTTAGATCTAGAATGTTGTATGAGATTTTTTGAAAGATTAATAACACTAGTAGTATCATAGAGGATGTGTATTTTGGTGTACCTTAGTGAATAATCTTCAAGTTGATTTTTTACCCATAGTATTTGAGAACAACATTGTGCAGCTGATACACATTCAGCCTCTGTGGTTGATAGGGAAATGGTGCTTTGTTTCTTGCATGACCAACTTATAAGAGATTTTGCAAGATATTGACAAGCTTCACTTGTACTTTTTCTTTCCACTTTGTCTCTTGCATAGTCAGCATCGTAGTATGCAGTGAGATCAATGTCTTGACAGTTTTTACACCATAAACCTAGAACTGTTGAGCCAGCAAGATATATGAGAATTCTTTTTATAACTGTGAGATGTGATTCTTTTGTTGAGTATTGAAATCTGGCACACAAACCAACTGCAAATACTATGTCAGGTCTACTAGTTGTTAAGTATAGTAATGATTCAATCATTCATATGTACTCCATTTATGATATGGAAGTTTCTTCATCATCTTTGTGTAATATTGAGGATGGACGCATATGAGTTCCCAAAATTTTAGCTGACCCCATGTTGTATTTTTTGAGTAGATCTTTGGTGTATTTCTCTTGAGAAATGAATATGCCAGTTTTTAATTGTTTGATTTGTAAACCAATAAAAAATTTCAGTTTTCCCATCATGCTCATTTCAAAGATTATATCATCAACATATATTTTAACAATTAGTAAATCCTCTTTAAGATTTTTTTTGAAGAGTGTTGTATCGATGTGTCATCTTAAGAAGCCATTGTCTTTTAAAAATGAACTCAACCTCTCATACCAAGCTCTAGGAGCTTGCTTTAATCCGTAAAGAGCTTTAGATAGTTTGAACATATGGTTAGGTTTCTTTTTGTTTACAAAGCCAGGAGGTTGGCGAACATAAACCTCCTCATAGGAAACCATTCAGAAAGACACTTTTGACATCCATTTGGAAGAGTTTGATACATTTATGAGTGGCATAGGACAAAAGTATTCTGATGACCTCAAGTCTAGCAACATGAACAAAAGTTTCATCGTAATCAATTCCCTCTTGTTGGTTGTAACCTTGTGCCACTAGTCATGCTTTATTTATGATGACTTATTCATCCTCATTTAACTTATTTATGAAGACCCATTTAGTTCCAATGATGGATTTATCTAGAGGATTGGGAACAAGATCTTATACTTTGTTTCGTTTAATTTGTGATAGTTCCTCTATCATAGCGTTCACCCACGATTCGTCAACTATTACTTGATCAATTGTTTTTGGTTCAACTTGAGATATCATAGACATAACATTTAAGTTTCCTATTAATGATTGTCTGGTCATAACCCCATCTTCCGTATTTCCAATGATGGGTTACTATCCTCCATCCCCTTGGAGGTTGCTGAGAGGTTGACTGAGGATTGTCCTCTTCATTTGGACTTTGTGCTCTAGAGGATGAATGTTCATCTTCTTCATTATATCCATATTTTCTAAACACAAGTCATCAAACTCATAAAAAATAACATGCATGGATTCCTCCATATTTTGAGTCATAAGATTATATATTCTATAACCTTTTGACGATGTGGAGTATCCTAAAAATATACCTTTATCAAATTTTGGATCAAACTTTCCTAAATAATCTTTATTGTTTAAAATCTAACAATAACATCCAAATATATGAAAGTAAGATATATTTGGTTTTCTGCCTTCCCATAATTCGTATGGAGTTTTGTTCAAAATTTTCCTGATAGATACACGGTTTGAAACATAACATGTTGTGTTGATGGCTTCAGCCCAAAAATATTTTTCTATGTTGACTTCATTTAAAGTTGTTCTAGCCATTTCTTGTAGAGTTCTATTTTTCCTTTCAACAATTCCATTTTGTTGAGGAGATCTTAGACAAGAAAAATTGTGGGATATCTCATTTTCATCAAAAAAATTGTTTAAAAGATTCATTTTCAAATTCACCCCCATGGTCACTTCTCACAGAGATAACTTTTGTTCTTTTTTCATTTTGAATCATTTTACAAAAATATTGAAATGCTTCAAAGGCTTCATCTTTATGTTTTAAAAATAGAACCCAAGTAAATCGTGAGTAATCATCAACAATCACAAAACCATATATTTTTCCACTAAGACTTGGAGTTTGGATTGGACCAAAGAGATCAATATGAAGGAGTTCGAGAGGATGATCTGTTGATTTTTTTTTTTTTTGATTTAAAATTGCTTTTAACTTGTTTTCCTTTAGAAAAACTTCACATATTTTGTCTTTCTCAAAATTAATTTTTGGAAGACATTTCACTAATTCTAATTTGGATAACTTAGAAATCGTGTTTAGACTTGTGTGAACAACCCTTTTGTTCCAAATCCATTTATCCTTTTCAATAGTCATAAAACAAGATTCAATAGGCAAATCATCCATATATAATTCATATAAATTCTTTTTCCTAATTCCTGAATGTTTAACCACAGGATGAATGTTTAACCTCAAATAAAGTGGGTTTGAAAATTACTTCAAATCCACTATCACATAGCTTACTAATACTCAACAAGTTATGTTTTAAACCATCCACATATTGAACATTTTAAATCTTGGCATAATTATTTTTTCCAATGATATTTGTTCCTTTAAGAGTGACTTAGGTACCCATATAGAATTGGGTCCTTGTTGGTTAGTTTTTCCTTTTGTAAGGATTTTCTTTTTGTGATGACATGTAGAATCATGGTCCCTAAATTTACCACAAAATTAGCATCCGCTTTTGATGTTTTCAGTTTTTTTCTTAACATGACAATTTTTGATAGTGTCTAGGTTTTTTGCAATAAGTACATGTTGGTTTATCCTTTTGTTTTTTAGGAAGAAATTTTTTTTCATATAGTTTTTGTTTTTGGGAGCTTTTGAATTCAATACCAGCCTTGTAAAAAATTTCAGGTTGAGATCTCATAATTTTTTGAAAAGTCTCAGTGGATTTGACAAATTTGGTACTCTCATTTGTACGTTCTTTAACCTCTAATTTTAAATTCTTATTTTATGTATCCTCTTTTGGAGGATGAATATTGACATTTCTTTTGTTCAAAAAGTTTTGTTGTTCAGACAATTTCTTATGAGATAGCTGCAAATCCAGAATGATTTTTTAATATTTATCATTCTTAGCTTGAAGTTCCTCATTAAGTTTCTTTATCTCATAAAATTGATTTTTAAGAAAACTACATTTATGAGATATAGTGTTTGAGTCATTCAATAAGTTGTGAAATTATATTTCTTGTTTTTCACATGCGGGACAAGGTTTTGAGATAATTACCTCTTTAGTATCTGAACTTTCCATGAGACAGAGATTTGCTTCTTCCTTTTCATGTTCAGAGGATGAATCATCACTGTCGCTCCATGTAGCCATCATAGATTTGTTTTTGTTGGGAAATCTTCTTGGGTTTCTTTTGTTTAGAGGACATTCAGTTTTGTAATGTCCTACTTCGTTGCATCCAAAACGTGTTATTTGGCTTTTGTCAAATTTTACCTTTTGAAATGGCTTTATGTCTTGTCCTCTTCGATTGATAATCCTTTGAATTCTTTTAGAAATAAGAGCGCATTAATCCTCTTCCTCTGACAGTGGACATTTAGCATTTTCTGCTTTTGTGACTTCTTCAGCTCGCTTGGAGGATGGACTTTCTATTTGATTTATCTTAAGAGCAACCATTTTTCCTTTCTTACTTGGTTTATCTGAGAGCAACAATGGTTCATGTGCTCTAAGTGTCCCAACGAGACCGTCTAATTTCATGGTGGTCAAATCTTTTGTTTGTGTAATGATAGTCACCATTGGTCTTCATTCTCTAGGTAGACTTCTTAGAACTTTTCTTATCCTCTCTTGGACAAAATATTCTTTTCCAATTGATCGAAGATTGTTCAGTATGATGGTAAGTCTTGAGAACATCTCGTCAATTGTTTTTTCCTCCTTCATTTCAAATAATTCCAATTCTCGTACTCCCATGTCAATCATTGCTTCCTTTACATGATTTGATCCTTCATGATGGATCTTCAATGTGTCTCAAAGTTCTTTAGCACTATTTTATTCTTCAACTCTGTCATATTCTTCCCTGCTAAAAGCACACGTTAGAAATAAATGACTTTAGAGTTTATGAGTACCTTAGCGTTTTCATCAGCAGTCCATTGTGCTTGAGATTTTTCGCCGGAGGTTGAATCTACACTATTGATTTTGATGACATGATTCCCATTTTCAACGACATATACCACATGTTATTAACTACTTTAGAGAACTATGAATATATTTTGGTATATATTTAAGAATTAACTTTTTTTTTCTCGTATAACAATAAATCTTTATCTCTTTAATTCTATGATCTGTAACGCACTCCCAGCTTCCCCCAAAATCCTCTAAGTAAGAATACCCTTAACATCAACGAGGTTCCTATAATTAAGAAACACATGAAGAAGATATTAATTTGGCCAACATTATGTCAAAGAGAAAGATTAACATAAAGTGGTGGACCAAGTTGATATATCCCAAGAAAGTGATGAAGTACGTTGAACATTTACTCGTTAATAAATAAAAACTAGAAGTTATGAATCGAATACACCGCTTTCAAAATAACTTTTTAAACATTAAAATAATTAAATACTTTAATTTTAATATTTGCTTTTTCAATTTTTTAACAAATACACTTAAAATATTTGTTAGCATTTAAGCACACCACTTCTAAAATAATATTTTTATTTTTAATTCTTTAGCAAAATACATTTGTCAACTGCATTTTTCTTAGAGCCAAACCACGAAGGTTATTTAGACCATATATGTTGATATTTTAAATTTAAGATGAGAGTAGGTATATTACATATAGGAATGAGAATAGGTTAGTTAGGCCGTCTGTAATGGGCTTATGGTTCGACATGATCTGTCCTATTTAATAAAAAGGTTAGGCTCAAAGTTCAAGTTAATTTTAAAGTCTATTTGGTTAAATAGTTCTTCATGCATGTTATTATTTATTAATATTATTTTTTTATTAATAATATTATTTCCTATTTTAAAGTCTATCAATTAGGCAATCACTCAATAGTCCTTTTATATTCGGTAGCGATTACATATTCGATAGTCGTTCCATATTCGGTAGCCGTTCAATTAGACAATTACTCATTACTCAATTAGACCGTCCTATATAACTGATGTGTCTATTTTATATAAAAAAATGATTAAATTATTATTTGTATATAAATATATTAAATATTTAATTTTTATATTCTTAAAAAAAATTAGTAGTACTAATTAAAATTATATTTGAAAACATCATAGCAAATACATCTAGTAATTTAAAATGAAATTTATATTTACAGATTTTTTTTCAATGAATACTTAAAGAAGGAGTACAAAGCATCTGTGCTAATCAATCTTACTGTATCATCGATGTTTTATTCCACAACATTTTATATACAATTTAATTTATATGGTCAAACAATTACAATAATTACATTATTATATAAATATTTTATTTTTGCTATAATTATTTATAAAAATAAGTACGTGCCATATCAAATATGATAAATTACTGTGTTTTTTTCAAAAAAATCTAGAATATCATTTGGGGCATAAGTTTAATTTTATGTTAAGCATACTACTTGAGAAATACTATATATATATAGGACATTATCATTTTATTTCAGTTATATATGCATGAGTTTAGTACTCTGCTTGAGTACTAATACACTAACATTATTTAGAGTTATGTCATTGGAGAAGATAGCACTTGAATAAGTTTGAGTACTAATACACCTAACATTATTTAGAGTTATGTCATCTGATGGACTATCGCTATTATATTATAGACTTAACTTTCAATTATTGATAATTTCTTTTAGTTGACCTTAGTGTATGTCTATCCAATGTTACAATGTTACATGTTTTATTGACTACTAATTGTTAACTTTAGCGTCGTTATGTTAACGATATAGATTCTTCTTAAAGGATGTGTCAATAGATTAATACCATTGTCAGATGTGTTATTTTTAACGTATAGGTTCTCTTTGACTAGGTCTAGACGACACTAACATATTGTTGAATGTCATTTGACTGACGCTAACGTTTAACTTCGAGTGATTAAGCCTTGTCTCAACACCGACCATAAATCAGTAGCATCAACTTTTTACTCTTTATGTGGTTTTTGGACAGCGTTCAAAATAATTTTTTTAATATTACACATAATTAACTATGATTTGTTGAACATAAAAAAATATTTATATTGAAAAAACATACAAATTAAATTCTTTATTTAAAAATATTATAGATATGCTCCAATCTTAAAATTAGTAAAAGAAATTACAAAATAATCGTCCTCAATTTTTTTTACTCAATCTAATTGAATTTTGATTTTAGGAGCATTATTCAAAGACATCTATACACCTCATTAACTACTTAGAAAAGAAAAAAAATAACTAGAATAATGTGATATACCTCATACATTGATAATGTAATTAAAAATAAAATATATGATAGTTGTTTATTTTATCCACGATAGCTCATAAATAGAATTTGGTGCAAGTGATCGTACTATGTACCCGCCCGGGGTCTCACGTAATGATTTTTTTCCCCAAAACTAGAGTTTCCACCATCCCACATTTCAAATAACATAGGGCATTGAGGCATTCAATACCATAGTCACTCTTTCAAATAATATTACTCTTTCTTTTATTTTATTATAAAAATTACCTAAAACTACTCTACTTTTAAAAGTATAAAAATAAATCGGTTTGAAGCGTGAATTGCTGGCACATTACTAATTGGTAAATTAAATAATACTACTAGAGCTCTAGAAGTACTAGCAAATTTTGTTATATGAATTAAATTAATAGAAGTCTACTACCTAATCCGATAATTTTAATTGTCGAGAGTTTTTTTTATGCATACCAAGATAATTTATAAATTTAATTACTTTTGATAGATTTATTTATTTATTTATTTTGTTGACACACTTCAATTATGTTGCGATAATGGTAAAAAAAGAAACATTATATTGTAATAATGGTTAAAAAAACAACATTTCAAGTGTTGATAAGCAATGATGAATTTGAGAGAACAAAAATTGTGTTTTGATTGAAGAAATTGTGTCTAAAATAACTTTGTTGCGGCTGATGTAATAGAACTTAAATTTCGAAGAGTGAATTCTCGCAATGTCGTCCATGTCTTTAAAATAAGTGTTAAAATCATCATTATTGTATAATTAACTCTCTAATATGACAATAAAAAATATAATTAGAGTATTTGAAGAATTAAAACTTTAGACATATGCAATAATTTCCCCCAACCATTTAATCCTTGTTAGTTAACTCTCGCACACTTCCTCGTAACTTTGTTGGGCGATGACTTAATTCAACAAGAGAAGGAGAAAGAATAACAATATATGAGAGATATTTCAATTCTTCACACTTACGTAGTATTGTGTGAATCATATACAAGAGAGATTTCACATAGCGTTAATCTTTATAAAGAGAAAGTAAAATTTTTAGGGTGTGTTTTAATGATACTCATTCTTGTGAACCAGAGAGAACACATTCAATTTAATTAGCATGCACATCGTTGTTGTCAAGCGGACCTAACTTATCCTTAGAGGTGTATTATATTTTAAAAATCTAAAGAAAAAAAAAAATTAATATTCATTTTTAATGTGTTTATCTCATCGAAATATTTATTTTCAAAAACCACTTTTTATCCAAAAATAACAAATAATCATGTAAAAATACCATATTAATATTTTCTTTTATTTAATATACCATATTGATATTAATATGTTACGTTTTTTTTTTCTTACAAAGAAACCATAACATTCATTGAATTTACTTTTGTATATTTAACATCCAATTCGTATTCTTATTCAGTTTCATATTGTCCGTTTCTATTTCCAGGCCCAAATAAATCTACGTCATTAATCAAGTATAAAAACTGTCTAGGAATAAAAGAAAAAGATATGAATATATGTAATCTAGTGATATGATTCAAAAAAAAAAATTAATCCAAATATTTTTACAGTTTTAACTATTCATAACTATCATATATTTAATACTATTTTCACTTTCATCATTACTGACTTAAAAAGTTACTCAAATTATAATTTGTAATTTAATGATAATATAAAACTTAGGGAGCCTATATGAAAACATTTCTAAAATTTATGTTTTTATAGGCAAAAATAGATTAATGGAAGTATAATAGATACTCTAACCTATTTACAAACAAAGAAAATTAGAACACCAAAGTGAAATAACCAAATAAATATTCTACCTAACAATGAGCAATAAGCCAGTTCCATAGCCTTATACAAAACGAAATCTGTCCCAGCAACTATGCCTGTAACAATAACCAAAACCATCCATTGACTCAAACAATATAAAAAGTTACAACTATCAATTTTTTTTTATGAACTATAAAACTTTATTTGCCAAAATAAAAGAAAAAATAATAATAAATAAATAGTTCACCGTTTTACAAGTACCTAGCGAAGTAGTCGTTTACTCGCTTTAGCATTCGACGACATTCTCCGGTTCGGTCCCGTGCGTTTCAACGGTTCAACCACCGAGTCTCTAAACCGGCACGGTAACACTTGGTTCCTTCCTCTCTTAGACCGAACCACCGGTTCTCTCACAACCACCAACCTCTCTTTCTTTTTCTTAACCCGTTCTCCACGACTCGTCATCAACTCGTCCCCGATTTCTCTTTCTTCCTCCGAGTCAAACTCGTTTTTTTCAGATAACACTCTCGCCGCTTCGATAAGTAAATCCAAACAGTTACTATTTCCACCTCGAAACGACGTCGTTTTCGCCACGTCATCGGCCTCAAACACCTCTTCTTCAAATTTCGGTTTCTCTATTTCTCTTCCTTCGTTGTTGTGTTGATCAATCTCGGATTCTTCACTTTTTGTGATGGAACAGAATCTGAGATTTAAATCGAAACTACTACCTTTGTTGTTGTTGTTGGGAAAAGGTTGTTGTTTGGAGGGAGGGATGGATGAAATAATGTGGATAATTTTGAAGAGGCACATTTGGGATTTGGAATAGCGACGGTGGTTGGGAAATTTGAGGTAGTGGTTGAAACAAGAAGCCATTGTTGATGTTGGACAATCAAAGGAAGGGGTTTCAGCAGAAAAGGGTTACTCTCTCTTGGTATGAAGTATGGTCCACGATCATAAGTACATTTATTTTAGACAAAATATATATTTTTACTTTTTATAAAAAAAAATACTATTTTTAATCTCTACATAAAAATATTTAACACATAATTTTAGTATATATTAAAATTAAATATTTTTAATTGTTTTTTAATTTTAAAATTTGGAATGATTTTTTATTAGTATATTTTAATATTATAAAAGTTCTTCTTCTATACAGATTTATGAATTGAATTTTAGTATATTTTTTTATATAAATTTTTTATAATTACGTAAATATATTTCTAAAAATTTGTTTATAAATATATGTTGATTTAACCGAAAAAATGTTAAAATTGTATGTATAATAATTTTAAAAGAATTAAAAATTATATTTTTATTTTATAATAATTAAAATTAAAATATTGAAATTTTATAAAAAAACTAAAAAACTATTTAATTATTTGTTTTAATTGAACATGCCAAAACCAACACTGACCTTAAATAGCACTCTATGAACTTTGGACTTAAGGTGAGATAAAAAGTATATGAGGAGAAAGAAAAAATAATATTAAACCCAAAGGTTGATAAAGAAACATTCATAAAACTGATGAGAGTATAATTAATGTAGTTGAAAATTTAAAAATATTTCATAATTAAGGAGAGAAGTAGTATAATTTAGTAGTAACGTTGATAAAAGATATATTTGAACTTAACACTTTGAAATTAAGTTACAGATCTCTCTACTTGAAGATAAATATTTCAAGGAGAATAGTTTATTTTTAATGAAAAAAATAGATGGATGACCCACTTGGAAGGCTATTCTCAAAGCATTAATAGGGCTCGAAGATGGTTTCACGTTTAAAGTGGGAAAGGGTGATACGAATATATGGTTCAAACTCTACTTATCCAATCAACCTCTTTGTGATATCCTTTAATTTTACAATTATTAATTCTAAATTTTAAATGTTAGAAATTTACAAAACTCTTATTTCCATATAGATACAAACGTGTATGTGGCAAAGAGATTTATAAGATTTATAATTTGAGAGATTAAATTAATTTACATTTTATGTAAATATAAAATTATTTGTTAAAAATATACTAAAATTTGGTTTAGTAAATTTGATCCTCAAATTTTGTATAGGTTGATTCTACTTTTGAATTTCCTAAAAAATGATTTTGATATATACATGTTTTCTTTGTTAATATCTTTTAAGGTGAGTGTATGTTTGGTATTATGTTTGAGGAGTCAACATTGATTTTAATAGTGTAAAATTAATTTTAATATGTTTGGATAAGATCAAATAAAACTAACTTTTCTTTAGATTTGATTTTTACTTGAATTTAACGTTTATAGTTTTTCAATTCAAACATATTTATACAAAAATTTATTGTTTAAGCTATTTTTAACAAAAATAAATTTTATAAAATCAATCAATATTTGAATCAAAGTATAATAAAAAACACATTGAATATAATTAATTTTGACCCATAATTGATTCTAAGTTAATTTTCTAAGTTAATTTTATGATTTGTATTTTGTAACTACAAAGATGAATGTATCATAATTAAAACTAAAATTTATTTTACATTAAACTCAATTACAACTAAAATTATACAAAACTAATTGATTGAAAACTAATTTTTTCATCACAAACCAAAGCGACATATATACAATTTCGTGATTAAATTTCTTATTTATTTTAATATTTTGTTTTTTGAAAATTGATGTTTATTTTCTTTAATAATCCTTTTTTGAAATAAAAAAACAAAATACCCTTTTTAAAAATTATATTCCAATGTATCCTCAACTTTTAATAATAGAAAAATCGTCATTTATAAAAGGAACTTCACGAAGAACATCACCGTTTGTATTTGTATAAGTGATCTGGGTTGTTAACAATTCTTTTGTTTAAAAACAATTTTCGTCTCATTGATTTGACCAAAATGAAATTTTAATCATTTCATTTCTAAAACCGAATTTTCCTATTAAGTAATTCTTAAAAAATTTTAGTCCTCACTATTTTTTATAATGTGGCTAACTCATTTAAAATAGAAATTTTAGAAAAATATTTAAAATTAATTTATTTTAATAATTTAAAATTTTAAAATATTTATACAAAATATTTAGAAATTATTAATTTTATTTTAAATATTTAATATTATTTTTCATATTTAAATTTATTTAAATTTTAATATTTATTTTTTCAATATTAATATGTTAAAAATAAGCTTATTTTATTTTGTTTTATTTATAGATTAAAATATTTTAATAAAAGCATTTAAAATTTATTTATTTTATGCAACAATATTAAATTTTTAAAATATTTATATGAAATATTTAAAATTTTACTTATTTTATTTTTAATATATAAATAAAATAAATAATAAAATTAATTACAATAATAATGAGATAGAAATTATTTGATCTAAATCACAATTATATCTTAAGCATCAAGTTATTAATGGCAGTGGCGCATGATAAAAGTTGAGGGGGACTAATAAATGTTAAGAATTATTTAATTGTGGATAAAAAACTGATTTTAGTTATTATTATTATTAGTTTTTTGCTTTATTTTATTAAAACAACTAAAAATATATTAAATAATAATTATAAAATTAATTAAAATTGATAAATAAATAAAAAACAAACAAAAAAATACAAAAAAATTAACTTTGTTTTTAGTTGTTAATAACATTTGAAAAATATTTGTAAGTATGAATAGTTCTAATGCCGGAATTATTTAGACAAATTTTATTAAATCTATGTATTTATGTATTGTAATAGGTGGAAACTTCACGTGCTTTATGTACTATATTAATTAATTAGTCATACTCAAAATTAATAGTTAAATATTATTATAACTCTAATCAATCTTTATAAAAAATATTATATTTGTTTATATTTTTTTTTATCAATTTTAATGACTTTTATAGTTACTGACTAATATAATTTTTATTTTTTTTAATAAAATAAATGACTACACTACACAGTCGCACTTTAAATGGGCGACCATAACCAATATAAAAAAATTATAACACAAAAAGCTATTAACAACACAAGATCGCGGTTGCAAACGTTTTACGATATAACAGTATAATTTTTAAAAGGAGTTATTTAAGAAAAACCCGTTTTTGTTTTGGGTTGGTATGAATATGTTTTATTCGGCGGATGTAAGGTTGTCGGGCTCTGATTGGACAGTTACGACTTGTCTTCGCTCTTGACATGTCTGGAACACGTGGCACAATGGGATAAGGAGAAGTTGTAGGCACTGGCCCCTTCCGTCCCTCCTGCGTCTTGTGCACTCACAGTCACAAGTGTTATCTATGTACTATTGTGCCTATCCAGTACTGATGGTAATATATCTAAATCTTTTTGATTTGGGTGGGAAAAATATGTTTTAATTAGGTGTAGATGTATGTTTGTTTTAAAAAAAAATTAAAATTCGAAGCAAAAACATGTTTGGGGTAATGATATCTAGCCGTCCTGCACCCGAATTTGCCTACTGTCCTTGTCGTCCTCCATTCTATCTATGAGCTGTAATAATGAAACCAACATTAATGCATAATCATGCGAATGAATATGATCATGATGCATGTGTGGAGTAGAATGGTTTGTTTGTACTTTAAGTTCATGTTTTGCTAGCTAGGTATCATCTTTTTAGCATAAAAGCAAACGATGGTGGGCTCTTTTTCATCGCACAAAAATTTCATAGGAACTGAATTGATACAAATGAGTAATTAACTTGGATTAGATAGAGTCGGTCTAACATATTATGAGATTTAAAGGGAAATTTAGAGATTTTTTTAAAGTTAATAAATAAATTATTAATATTTTATTTGATAATTATAAAAATTTCTTTGGTTAAAATTATGATATTTTTAAATGTATTTTCTCTAATTTTTTTTAAAAAATAAAATAAAACATTTCAACTGTTTTACAACAACATAAAAATTCATCTAGATTTTTTATTTTTTAATTGAAGAAAAAATTAATGTTTATGTATATTGTACCACTTCAAGTACTCATGTTAGCAATGTGCTTACTATTTGTCTTGTGATTTCTCAATTTATATTTCTCAAATCCCTATTATATTTATTACTCAATTTACTTGTATATAATAACATTAAATAATTTGCAACAAAAACAAAATACTTTATCCAAAAAAGAGCGTGTTTCTTTATTGACAACTTTTAAATGTAAAATGATGAGGAAAATTATTTTGAAGATTCATCTTAGTAAAATTTATATCCATAAGTTAACAGTACCTTTTTTCAACTAATAAATCTCACAAACTTGTATGAAGGAACAGTCATGGATTTTTTTATTTTAGTTATTTATCTATAGATATTTTGTTATTCAATAAAAGTTTTAGCTCAACCAGATTCATAGGTTTGAGTTGACATTTATGTCTTAGATTATTTATTAAACTAATATAATTAATATCGTATAATATTTCTTTTAGTAACGGATAAAAAAGTCAATTAATTTAATATTTATATAAGATTTTATTAGCGTGTGAGTCCTTTTTATTAAAAAAAAAAGTCTTTTTATTAACTAAAAAATTTAATTTTTAAGAAGGTCTAGATTGCTTTAGCGGCTTTAATTTACATCAACAAAACAACCAATCACATATTGACAGTATAACAAATAAAAATTTGAAAAATGTAGCTATATATGTGTTTCATGAGTTGACAAATTGTGTATGGTTATTAGTGTAAAATAATATTACATTGACAGTACATAATTTTTAATCTCTTTAGTATTACAATAGAAAACAAATTTTAGAGATAATTGTTTTTTAAAATATTAAAAATTGTTTTTTAAAATATTAAAAACATATTAACGCTCATTATTATTGAATAAACCTTTAATTTGATTCATAAACTATAATAATATAATAAGTAGTTTTTAAAAGTTTTAAACTCACCAAATTAGTATGAAAATTAAAAATTGATGGACCAGTAATAATTTAAGAACTCTTTATTATATTCTTATAATTTGATAGAATACCAATTATATGTTTAGAGTCTCACATTAGCAATTTGTTGTTAATACATTATTTTTGGCGGAGAGAAAGTTAGGCAAATATTAAAGCTATCGAGGCTAACTTGTAACTCTTTAAACTAAAAATGAAATTTAAAGTTAGTTTTTACAAAAGTATGTTGGTTGGTCTGAATCTGAGTCTATAATGCTTAAAAGAAGTATGAAATATTCTAAATTGTAAAGTTGGTCAATTACCATTTAAAATTTGGATTGTTTATTGACAGAAATTCATTAAGGTTATTGTTATAAAATATGATAATTGAGAGAATTTGACAAAGACTCTACTTAGAAAAGTAGTAACTTATCTATGTGTTGTCATCTTGTACTTCTTAAAGATGCCTAATTCTTACCAATCACTTTGTTTTTTTCTTCTTCAAAGCTACCTCATATACTATTTCTCACATTAAATCTCTTATTAAATTATTTTTATCAAGAGGGTAATTAGGAGGTCCATAAAATACATTTGGTTAAGTAGAAAAATACGTGTCTTTTGCTTGAGAAAGGTAGGTTGGGTGTGTGTAGTTTGGATTTTGGCAGGGAGTGAGTGGGGAGGTTTGGAAATAAAAAATCATTATTTGTCTGAAATGAAATTTTGGTTTCGGATTGTATTTATTTTTCTAGAGTCAATAGTTGTCTTGTAAAGTGTGACGAAAGGTGAGTGTAAAAACATGATCAAGGTGATGACTATATTATCAAAGTCGCATATCACCATTTGACATATGATTCAAACATTGGAGATGATGCACACTATGACATTATGAAACGCATTAATGGTTCTAAAATCTCTAATTGTACGTGGAAGTTTATGAACAAGAGATTGGCCACTAAAGACAATCTAGTTAGGCGTGACATTTTGTAGGATTAATCCATATTTTGTGTATGTGGTTGCGCTAAGAAAAAAACATTACCATAATTACTTTTTTAATGTCATCTTTTTTTTTTTATCGTTTTTGGTCTGAAATTTTGACATTCTTGAGCATTTAAAGTGCTCTAAGCAATTGTGCATTTAACCGTGGACATCAATTTGAAGGATTTTTTCTTAAACAAAAAATTAATGAAAAGTTAAGGTTATTTGGATCACATACAAATGGATAATTTGGAAAGATCACAATAATTATGTATTAATCAAATGACTATATCAACATAACTCACATGGTGGAATATATCAATGTTAATTCTTGGTGGTGTTTAAAAGCTTAGTCGAAGTTGGTTCCAATTTCACTTCAATCATTGATGGACTAATCCTACAGTATGTCTTGGTCTTGGTGCACATCTAATGTTTAGATTTCCCATTATGGGAATACTTTCATTTCGCTAAATATCGTTTGTATTTGGTTTCGTTGTTTGGGAGTAATACTTATCCTCATTGAGATATAGATTTCTCCTTTTATAATTTTTTCTGCTAAACCTTGTGCTTGGTTAATTATTATTAAATATTTTTTAGTTTTTCAAATTAAAAATATATATTAGATTGGAAAAATGAAAAAACAATGTGATTTTATTATTTTGGTTTGGGAAATGCTATTGAAAGCTCTTGTGATGGTACGTTAAACTTTGTATTAGCACATGCATAGAAACAAATTTTTTCAGGCATTGAAGTAAACAAAATGGGTTTATAGTCTAAATAACGCTAACATGAAAGATTAGCATCAAAGTTGAGATGGCCGAGTTGGTCTAAGGCGCCAGATTAAGGTTCTGGTCCGAAAGGGCGTGGGTTCAAATCCCACTCTCAACAAATTTTAATGTTTTATTAATTGTTCTGTTAGCGTATTTTGTTCAATTGGTGATTTAACTTATTTTGAAAATTATTTGATCTAACGTCATCGCTTAATGAGGCCATATTTTTTGGTTAAGTGCTATTGTTCTTCGAACTTGACTTGTTGTAATAAGAGACTTAAAAAACAATTTATTATAAACTAGATAAAACACTCATTATATAAATATTAATTAATATAAATTACGTCATCAACAACTTTCTTTTTACTAGAATTTAATCACTCATCCCTCGATTTTTGTTTTTAACAAAATCTTTTTTCTTTATAAATAAGATTATATAATTACATACCATTCAAAACTCATACAATTACAAAGTTTCATATTCGAATCTAGAACAAAATATTCAAACTAACAATATTAATATTTGTCGGTTAGAATAAACTCGCTTATTTCTTAAGTTAGAAACTATGAACAAGGAATACTTTAATTTTTTTTAGAAATATATATTCTTAAAATTGTATAATTTTTAACTTAGATAATTAAAAATAAAAATAATTAAACTAAATAATATACAATCTTATAATTGTAAAACAATGACGACTTTTAAGGCTTGTTTGATGGACATAATAAGAGACAAAATACAAATAAGTTATCATATCATATATGAATTCAATGTTTGATGAACCAACATATCATGTCTCTCTAGTTGAAATTTCTATCATGAATATGACCTGGGTTAGAAACCAGCAGGATATGATAAGAACTTTAGTTTACTTAATTACCCTTATAAAATATAATTTAAAATATAAATTGAAATATAATAAAATATAA
The DNA here is from genome assembly GCF_000331145.2 of Cicer arietinum. NCBI lineage: Eukaryota > Viridiplantae > Streptophyta > Magnoliopsida > Fabales > Fabaceae > Cicer > Cicer arietinum. The sequence goes on along the minus strand of NC_021165.2, from coordinate 63,511,837 downwards.
ATATAAATATAAATATAAATATAAATATAAATATAAATATAAATATAAATATAAATATAAATATAAATATAAATATAAATATAAATATAAATATAAATATAAATATAAATATAAATATAAATATAAATATAAATATAAATATAAATATAAATATAAATATAAATATAAATATAAATATAAATATAAATATAAATATAAATATAAATATAAATATAAATATAAATATAAATATAAATATAAATATAAATATAAATATAAATATAAATATAAATATAAATATAAATATAAATATAAATATAAATATAAATATAAATATAAATATAAATATAAATATAAATATAAATATAAATATAAATATAAATATAAATATAAATATAAATATAAATATAAATATAAATATAAATATAAATATAAATATAAATATAAATATAAATATAAATATAAATATAAATATAAATATAAATATAAATATAAATATAAATATAACTATAAATATAAATATAAATATAAATATAAATATAAATATAAATATAAAAACAATTTATAAAATATAATCTAAAATATAAAAATGTAAATCTAATCAAATAGAAACATAATTAATAGAATTTGATATTGAACTAAAAAAATGAAATATTAATAATTAATTTAAAAAATATTTATGGTTTTACACAAGATTAGTTTTGTCTTTTTATATAATTTAATAAATTAGTATTCACAATTATAAAAATATGAAAGTTAATTGAAATTTTAAAATAAATATAATTTGTTTACATGTATTCTTGCCATTTACATATAATATATATCATATCTTTATTTACATTCTAACAAATAAAATATAATTATTTGGTTACTCATGGTTTTATTTTTAAAATTTAAATTGTTTATTTAGTATTGTCAATGGATAGTTTTAATATATAATTATTTCATTACTTATTTAATTTTTTTTGTTAATTTATAATATTTAAAATATAATAATTTAATTTTTTTTTAAACTAATATGTAATTGTTCCCAATGATAATTTTGTTATTTAAATATAATATATATTATATCATATCGTGATAAGATGTGTATCAAATACATAACAAAATAAAATATCATATTGATTATATCCTTATAGGAAAAGACCGTACTTTAATGTAGGATTAAAATATCTTTGGTCCTGTTTAACACTATTTTGGATCAGTTGTGAGTGTACATTGGGTTCCCATACAAATGTTTGAGATTTTATTTCTTTATGAATTGGTTGAATGATAACAAGATCATTGACAATGAATTTACAACCTGAAAATCCATTTATTCTTCAAGAACCACTCATAACTAGAAACTAGATGAACAATCTCTTTAATTTCATATTAGATGTCACAAATATGACAAAAAAGAAGAATAAAAGGGTTTGTAACAAATATGGGGTGATAATAATTATGAGTGGATATTCATATTAGATGATTAAGGAAGCTGCTTTGCTTTGCAAATGCCATGGCTTGGATTTTACTAAAGCTACTTGGAAATTGGGAATTATGGAAAGTTGAGATATTGGACTTCATAAGTGATGGAATTTTGGATGGAGTCCTTGCTTTGTGGATTTAGCAAAAAGAAGAAAATATGTGAGTATGTTATTAAAGGTGGACTTTAAAAAACATATAACTTTATTAAAGGTTCAAAAAGGCGGAAGATTGTAGTTTTAATTTGTGAAGAATCACATCCTAATATCTAGAGGTTCAAATTGATACTAAGAACAAAATAACACTAAGAATCACATCATAATTTGTAAAAGTTATTTGTGAAATGACTAAGTTATGTTGACTTAATTTCTTTTAGGCAAAATAATACTTGAAGTTAAAAGACTCCAAAAAAATTTACATGTAAAAAACTAAATGAAAATTTATGGTGCTACTCACAAGTTGATTTTCTTAGAATTTTCTTTTGTCATTAACATAATCTCACACCACACCTTCCATTAATGTGAATTAATTCTTTTATGTTATTCACTATATTGACAATGTAAATATATCTATATTGTAAACTGCACAACAAAAATGTTCTCATAAAAAGAGGTAAATCATAACGCATCATTTAAGTACCAAGTCTTTTTTATATAGTTAGAACATTTATAAAAAAAAATCTAATTGTATACATTCTCTTATAATGTGAAGGATCACAAAATGGTGCAACCACAAAACAAACTAAGAATTTAATGTCCCATTGAATCAAAGCTCCTGGTACCAAATTTTAGGTAAAATAACATAGAGAAATTTAGGAACATAATCAATACACAAAAATATAACACTAAAAACTTCAAAATCAGATAAAAAAAACCACGACAATTATTTGATGACAACCAAATTACAATACTATGTGAATTTTTTTTATAATCCATATGCTTCTTAACAAAGTTAGATATTTAATAGATTATAATATTTTCCAAGTTAGTTTTTATGTTATTTTACCTACAGTTTTTCAGTTTTTCCTTTCCTTACTTGTAGCTAGTTAGTTAAAGGTTATCTTTGGGTTTGTCATGTATAAATATGATTGAATAATTTTTCTCAAATAAGACTGTATCATTGACGACTCTTCATCATATGCATATTTTTTTTATTGATTTTAGTCTTATTTATCTTTAACCATTAGTTAATTTAAGGATTTATTTGATATATTTTGTTGATTTTAGTTCTTTGATTTAATGAAATGTTTATGTTCTTATTTGCTTAATTAAGTAGAGATTTTTCTTAGTTTTGCGTTGTTACATTGTTTTAGTGCAATGCTGAATTTTGGTTAGTAATCAACATGACCAATGTGGAGTATTTCAGCCATATATGGAGTTGTATATGTCCAATGGGAGTCAAACCAAGTGCATATGAAATATAAGATTCATATCCAAATTCGGACTCAAAAGAGGAGTAAATTGCAGAAAACATCAACCGGAAGAAGTTGTGCGCCTAAAGCGCAAACGCTGCGTCCGGGGGGCATTTCCGGACCAGTGACACTATCCAGGCGCGCCCGGAGCACGCGACACGCAACTGCATTCATTAAAATGCCTTTTTTTTCACTTTCTATACATCTTTTTGACTATTGGGAAGTTGGGAGACTTGTGCCCTAACATATAAACTTAAATATGATCGTTTCTAACATCATTGGAGCAGTTTTATCAAGAATCATTCATGAATCTTTCTTGTAATTCTTCTCTAATCTTTATTTTTTCTATCTCTGCCATGAGTAACTAAACCCTATTTGTTAGGGATAGGTGTAACAAGATGAAACACTTATTTTTATGATTTGATTTCTAGTTATATGAATGAGTTTATTGAATTATTTTTCTCATCTTTGTGCTTAATGCTTATTATAGCTTAATCAACATTAAAATGTTCTACGATTTGTATTTTGAAACGGAAATGGACTTTACGAATACTTGAGATGAGAAATTCATGAATTTGTATTCTAGGGATAGATGCAGGTCATGAAACCAATTAAATTAGTTGCAAAGACAATAGTTTAACAAGAGGATTCATGTACAATAATGCATAATTCTAATCTTAAATCTATAAAGGAATTATGAGTTATTTTGGAATTAAAGGTTCTGTTACTAAGACATTAGGACAAGAATAATAAAGAAAATTCGATAATAATTCAATAAAGGAATTCAGTAATTAGGATCAAATTAGACACCAATGTTAGATTCGATTTATAAACTTGAGAATTTTTTGTTCAATTTTAGTAATTAAATAAAATTCAATAGTAAAACGCAATCCTTGAGATCAACACTCGGTACTACTATTTTATTATTACTTGCAACAATTCAGTATACTTATTGAAACGCTATCGATCATCATATTCAGTACACTTGTCTCCCTTGTTCTTGATAGCACAACTACAATTCTTGGGCGCGTACAATGAATGTTGCGTTGATTTCTAAAAACATTATGTGAGTACGTTGTAAATACATGGCACTTTCTTGGTTGCAACAATCAGTTTACGAAGGAATCATGCAATCCATTCTCTAGATCTATAACGCCCATCATGTTTGGAAAATAATAGTCTTTGTGATACTTTCCATTTGAAAAACAAAAAATGCGCTTGTAACACCCTAAAATTTATAATAAATTATTTTATTAGTTAAGTATGATTTTAAATAATTAATTTAATATTAAAATTATTTTAGAATATATGATGATAAATTTTTTGATTAATTTTTCGTTATATAGGTGATTTCTATGATGTGCTAGTTTTATAAATATTAGATTATATGAGCGATATAAATAATAAATATTATATTTTATTCTTTGATCTATTTTTTAAAAATAATAGTATTTTAGTGTAATATATATATTTAAAAAAAACAAATTTATACGATTTTACGTGTATATTTACGTGTACCCAATTAATGTAATACTTTTATCTGCGCTTGATTGATATTAAGTATGCACGTAATTATATTTCAATTATTTATAACTATTTTCTATTTTTAGTTATTTTTTTTTAAATAATTATCTTGAGATAATAGTAATATTGTGTTTAATTTTCTTTATTTTTATATACTGTTAGGGTATTGTAATTTTATATATATTTATTATGATTTAGTAATTAATATAAAATATTGACGTTATATTGATTTATTTTATAATTTTGACTATTTTCTAATATGTTGGTATTATTATAATGTGAGTATTTTGAGAAATAAGTATAATTGTAGAGATTATTTTGAATGTGAGAGTTTTAATTATTAGTAATATGTTTTTTTATATTGATTATTTTAATTACTCTAATTTATAAATTATTAGTAAAAATTGGAAAACTAGAGGGATATTAAAAAGAAGATTAAAAAATTATTAATTTTGTTTTAGTAAAATAAAATAATAATAATAATTATTGTTCCAGAAAACTTTCTCTGTTTTTACCCAAATTTCAGTATGTTGTTTCTTATATTTAGTTAGTCAATTAAACACGATTTTTCAGATTTTTAACAACTCCAATTTCTCTCTAAAATATCCGACTTTTCGGTTTATAAAATTACTTAGTTTGAACCGTTATTCTTCACCGTAAGTCCGATTTGAGTGAAACCAACGCCAAAACGATCGTGTGAAAAATTGTTATTTTATCCAATGATTTGTTTTCTGATTTATGGTAAGTTTTCTTGACCGAATTTCGAAATTAATTCTTAGAGTGTCTTTTCATAATCTATTTTTAATGTTTGCCCATAAACTGTCGAGTTAGATCGATTGATGGACAAAGAGTCAATGAATAAAGGCTGTTTGCTCGTGGAATCATATTCCTGTGTGAAAGCGTCGAAATAAGGTAAGGGTGAAAGAACGTTTGAATTCATGAGTGTAATATATTGTGAGATGAACGGGAAAACCACCGTATTTCTCAATGATTCATCCGGGGCTCGCTACGTATGGCAGTAGCCCTTTGAGGGATAAATTAATTAATGTGTAAATATGGAAATTATGAGATTAAAATATAGAATAAAAATATTTGTAGGGTGTTGATTGATTTAATTTATTTGAATGTGTGATATTGATATTATTGTGATATTGGGTGTCGAATTAAATTTATATATATGTGTGATTAGATAAGTTTATGTGATGTGATAACAAATGATAGATGTGTTGTGATAATTTTATGTAATGATGATGATGTACGATTAATAATTGTGATGTTATAAATTTGTGATAAGTTTATGTGATAATGTTTGATTGATGATAGTGATGCTATAAATTTGTGATGAGTTTTTGTGATGATGACGATAGTGATGTTCTAAACCATGATGAGAATATTGAATTAACCCCATAGTTGATGAAATAATGGTGATTTCAATTTGTGTTTGAGATGACGGTTTTAATGGAGTATCATATACCAACGAGGGGAGAAAATAAATATTGTGAATTTGTGAAGTGGAGATTTTTTTGTCATCATATAGGTAGGGCCTGACAAGCCTAGTGATTCCAGGGAAGTACAACTGAATGAGCCTGATCGTGGTGGTCTGCTGTCGAGTCTTAAGGAAAGATTGTTAGACCTTGGAGGTATTCGGGTGGGGAATTCCTAGGTGACTTGGAGGTAGCACTCCAAATGTCGGGAGCTACCACGCAACACAGGTTTGCCTCGATTGTCACGTATATGGCGAATTTTAATTGTCCGTCCACCGGGATGGTGACATAGTATCAAACCTTCTAACCAAGTACTTCAGAGTTAAAATGGTACCACATTGTGAAATAGATTCTAAGCTCATGCATAACATTGCACTTTATTGTGATTGTTTTGTTGTGATTAATATGTATCGTGTGTGGTGATAATTTATCTTAGACGATTTGATGTTATAGTGAAATTTATTGATTTTCCTTGAGCGATTTTGACTTTTTAATGTGATATTTTCTTGATTGAATGTTTGTGTAATGATATGGTTCTATTATGATGGTTTGCGTGTTCTTCTTACTTGTATTATACTATCATCATGATTTCAAAACCCACCTCCTTCGTTGTTTGTGTTTGACTGGCTTGGCTCTGCGTTTGTGAAATCGCAGTTATTACAGGTTAATGAGTCTTGAAGTTCAAGTTTGAGAGGAATCCCGCTCTGATAGGTGATACCAGGAATAAGAGTTTTAATTTGTGTTTTACTTATTTAATTTGAAAAGAATTTTTGTATGAAAATATTAGAAGTACTAGTAAGTTTTTAAAATTAAATCAAGTAATTATACTTAAATCAAGCTTATCGAGATTGCACTATTTTAAGGGAGAAAATAAGTTTAAAATGTTCTTTTATTTTTTAGAAATGTGATACCCGAATTAAAAATAAAAGTTTTTATTTTCTTGGAAATAGATTTTTATTTATCGGCTGCAAATTTTATAGGAATATGATATAATTTATTATATATATTATTTTGGGGTTTAAGGTGTCACAGCTCCCCTACCCTATTAGTATGTTGACATATGGGGTTCTTACTCTATTTTTTCAATTTATGGTCACAAATCTTTTATATCTCTTGTTGATGAGTTTAATAGGTTTACATGGGTTGTTTTGATGAAAAGTAAAGTGAGATATGTATTCATCTAGTTAATTTCATCTCTTATATTGAAACTCATTTTTCTATCAAATTGAAGCATTTGGAAAATGATAATATTGTAGAATTTAATGCATAGTTTTCTCGCATCAAAAGGTATCATTCATCAAAGATCTTGTGTTGAATATTCTCAACAAAATAGAATTGTTTAGAGGAAACATCAACATATTCCGACTGTTGCACAATCTTTAGCTTTTCAAGCTAGTTTACCTACTAGTTTTTGGTATTTTTCCATTCAACATGTTGTCCATTTAATTAATAGAGTGTCTTATCCACTTCTCAAATTTAAGTCTCCTTCTACTTTATTACATAATGCTCCTGCTACTTTACTTTATCTCAAATGTTTTGGATATTTGGCCTATGTTTCAACTTTGCATACACGTAGAACAAAGTTTCAATCTTGTGGTAGAAAATGTGTGTTTTTGGCTGTATGCTTGACACTACAGGTTTTTTTTTTTATTTTTATGATTTGCTTATTAATGATTTTTGTTTTTTTTTATGTTTCTAAATCTTATGCATGTATTCTACCTATTCCAATTGTTCATGGTGAAAATGCTAACCTTGAATCGGTTCTTTATATTCAGTCTGCCCCTCTTGATCCATCAACCCCTGCAACCCATCAAACTGACCTTCACCGTCCTTTTGATTCTTTGGAACAACACAACCCTCAACCTCCACCCCTTACACATTCCACAAGACCCAAAAATGTTCCTACTTACTTAAATGACTACTATTATGAACACTTTGGTCACATACCTCAACCTACTCCTTCACCATCCAACCCAAACTATCATTTTTGTTATGTTCTCACCGATGATAATTGTACCTCTGACTACAAATCCTTTTGCCTACATGTTTCCTCCATCCATGAACTAAACAATTACAATCAGACTAGTAAGTATGATTGTTGGGTCTCTTCTATGAACACATAATTACATGCTCTTGAATCCGCACACGCTTGGTTTGATGTTGATCTTCTTTTAGTAAAATTAATAATTATTTTTAATATAATGCAAATTTCATCAAATGCATAACTCAAATATTCAAATAAACTCATATTTTCATCTCCAACATCAAATTCATCAAATAAAGAATGAAAATATAATTTATTTAAAGATTTAAGTTATAAATTTGATGAAATTTGTATTATATTGAAGATGATAATTAATTTAACGGGTTTTGTTTGAAAATTTTGATGACTTTTTTGAATTTTGTAAAAAAAAAAAAAGAATAACATTGTTGATATTTTAAAATATAAAATATCAAATTGTCACTTAAAATTAAAATAAATGATAAAAAAAATACAAGACTATAATATTAACTAAAATTAAGTTAAGGGGTCGCATGTGGTATTTAATACTAATTCGATTATACATTAATTATATTAGCTTTCATTCACTAAAGCCAAATTATATTATTAGCACCCTCTTCTTTTATGGACGATGCAAGTTATTATATGATATTTCAATCAACTCCAACAATTAAAAAAAGTCAGAAAATATCCTTCCAAATAAAATATCCTTTCCCTTTATTAAATTGTGTTTCCCTACCATATATATGGAAATTACCACACAACATAAACTTTTTGGATGATTAATTAAATTAAATTAAATTATTTAAATTGTTTCTATAATAAAAGATAAAATTAATTAAATTAAATTTATAAAAAAAATATAATAAGTCAAATTGTTTTTATATGATTAATTACTATAAATTTATATCTTCCATAAACTATGCATAAATCTTATAGAAATAAATTAAAAATAACTATATGAATATATTATAAACTGTTTTTATAAAATCTCTTAAATGATATCACAAGTATTTATATTAATATATAAGTTTAAATAAAAATTTAGATAATTTCATATTTGAATCAAACATGAAAGAGTTATATTCATCATCTTACTATTAAATTAAATGCATTACAATTGATTCAAACAAGTCGAATCCATTAAAAAATTGAATCCAAAAATCATGTTCTAAAAGACAGATATAGGAGACCTAAAAAAGATTCTCTAAGAAGAACGTGAAGTGGAGATCACATACGTAAGCCAAAGGTAATGGGGATTTGCGAGTGTTGGTGCATATATTACTCACTAATCAAAAAAAAAAAAAAAGATTAATTAGCACTAAAACATGCACATCTTCACCTACCACTACAACCATAAATACGCTTTCATCATGCCCTCTCAGTCACTTCCTCACCAAACTCTCTTTCTCAATTCTCAAACCCACCCTGCCGCCTAAAATAATAATAATAATAATAATAATATATTAACCACTATTAATTTTTTTTGAGTGCAAACCAAATTAATCTCTCTTATATAAGATAGTTATATGAAAAAGCGTTAATGTCAAGTTATTTTCTTAGATGTAGAAAATGAATCATATGAACGATAAGATGGAAAGTTGATATTGAATTTCATAAATAAAGAGACTAAAGTGACTTTTACTTAATACATATAAGAGTTATTTATCATGTTTCTGTATAACACAAGTTAGATCACAAACTTAGACGTTAACATAAATAAAGCTTGAAGTAAAGTAAAACGAATACTTATTATGTATACATATAATCGGATAACTATGAGCTTCATGCATGTATACACAAATCGATCCGTCTCGTGAAAAAAAATACAAATTGATCATTAAATTTATTTTTTAAAATTTAAATTAAATAAGCAATTTTTATACATATTTAAATTTTATAAACCTACATATTATTGTTTTATGCTATTAATTTTGAAGTTGTGAGTTTATAATATATTTATCCATCATCTTTAAATTTAATGACTTTGAATATGTGTTGAGTCGATCGATACACTTTACCGATTTAAATAAATAATTTTAGTAAAAAAAATTACGATGAAATATAAAATGTTTATAATTATCATCATTTAATATATACTTCCCTTTAGAGACATGGTACACGAATGGAAGAATTCAGTAATTTCCATTGGTAAGTAAAATTTTGAAGATTACAAAACTATATAGACCATTATATACCCGTGTAAACATATTAACATTTATAATTCATAATTCTCCACGTGTCTTCGCATTTAAAATTTATTTTATATTTATAACACTAACAAAGTTATATTTATTTATGTATATAATTAAATTGAGTGGCTTCTAAGAGGAATAATCAAATAGGTAGTTTATTGGTGTACTACATTTATAAACCATCATATTCATTTAAAAAATAATAGTGTCCAGAAAAATAAAATAAAATAAAAGAGCATACGTATCTTTTCTCACCCAATC
>NC_021165.2:63483700-63501381 GCF_000331145.2 Cicer arietinum | reverse complement strand
TCGCGTTCTGTAGTAACCCTCAAACCGTCTCTACCACCACCTTCCAATCATCTTCCTCCTAACCTCAAATCGTGTTTCATTTTATTCATGTATATATATTAGCAACATTTCTAGCTTGTTCATCACATGATGGTGCTGCTGCAAGTAGGACTTAGGATGTTAGATTTTGCCTATTAAATGCTTGAAGAAAGTTGGAATACATCAAATCTCTTGCAATTTCCAACATTTTAGTTTGTAAATTAGTATGTCTTTCACTCTACAATATAAAATTATCTCTCACACGTGATTCTTTGTATATAAAATCATTATATTAAATTATCTCTCACACATGTGATTCTTTGTACATAAAATCATTCAATAATTTTTATCAAAGACAATAAATAATTATTAGAAGATCTCCACCGGTAGCTAAATAAGTTCGTTCGTCAGCGTGTAATTACGTAACTTTCAGTTATTGGCGAGTTTACGGGTGAAGTTGTGACACGCTTTCATCACAGTGCTCTCAAGAATGCTACTTTCATAATTTAATAATAATAAAATTAGAAGAAACGCTACTTTCATAATTTAATAATAATAAAGTTAGAACTGTTACTTTTTTTTTATTAATTTATTAATAATAATAAATTTATAATAGTTAATGAGTCATATTTAATGAATCCATGTCAAATTCGCCGTTGAAGTAAAAAAAGGATGAGTTGCTCCAAGATAATGTGGCACAGTGAACCCCATCTAATGAACCTTATGTTGAGTTCACCGCCGGAGATACATGATAGAAAAATAAAATTATTCAATCACGGCTAAATATAAGTGTTGGATAATAATAAAATTATAAAAGAGAAAGTAAGTGTACAGCTTGATTTCTACACGTGCAAAAACTACAACTACAAAATATATATCACCTCTTTATTATAAAAAATATCTATCACCTCACAGAAACACCCAACATATAAACTAAGGATGTTTTGGGGATACAGATACACATTATTATTAATAATCAAGACACCTAACTTCGGCATCATTTTTGTTTGACTAAAAATATACAATCACGTACCCACCACCCTAAACTCAAGTACAATGTACTTAGTTTACATGCTAAAACTTCACGAACAAAAAAAAGAGCCCGGATGAAAATATATACTCTAAAAATGAAATTGAAAGTTGAAACAATTTGGTATATTTTCCCCTTCACAATTTAGAAATTTAGAAACAATTGACTTAATGAAGCAAATTTATATTTTAATTTTGTTTTAGATTAAGGTAAATGCTAATAATTAATTAATGTTGACGGTGAGAAGTAGAAGAAGGGTTCCATGGTGTCATATCCATAGGATAGCTACCCAATACTCTCAAAAAAGAGGTAAATTCTTGAACCTCAGCAAGTGCGTTTTGTGCTCTAACCTCAGCCATAGAAGCCTCGAAATCAATATAAAACATATACTCAAAATGTTTTGCTGTTCCCTCACTTTCATCATCAACAACGCGAATCGGACGGCCACGATGAGGCCTAGATTCAATCTTAGTTAAGCTTATGTTTCTAAACGCAAACGCGGAAAGCACTTTAAATAAAACCGAAGTTCCTTTATCGTGCGCGAACACTATGCTTGTTTTAAATGGACGATCCGTTCGCGGAATTATGGGTTCTCGGGCCAACATAACGAATCGGGTCACGTTATTCGGGTCATCTTGGATTCCATCAGCGAGAACATTTAAACCGTAAAGCTCCGCAGCGCGTGCGCTTGCGATTGCCGCTGTGTCGCGGAGATTGTTTGTTGCGACGAATTCTGCTGCTCCGGCGGTATCATCGACGGCCTCACGCGCTACGTTGAGCCCGATTTTTGTAAGCGTGTGTTCGCACTGTGCTAATGCTTGTGGATGTGAGATCACGCGCGTTAGGTATTCTTTACGGATCCCTGGGAGGGCGAGGAGGCAGTGATGAACCGGAAGTTGAACTTCTCCGACGATGTGGAGACGGTGACGGAGGAGAAGATCATAGTTTCGGTGGATCGAACCTCCGAGGGAATTTTCCACCGGTAAAACTGCTCGATCGGCGATCCAGAGTTCAACCGATTGGAACGCGACTTCGAATTGATCGCACGGTATCGCTTCGCTGTTTGGATATGCTTTTCCAGCGGCGGCTTCGGAGTACGCGCCGGGACAGCCTTGATACGCGACGCGTAGCTGCGACCCGTGCATCGGAGCAGGAGATAAGTCAGTGATAGTGAGCGGCTTCGGAGGAAGAGGTTTGTCGTTTCCGATGTGGACTAGATCCGTCACAGCGGTTTTGTGACCGTTGACGGCGCCGGCATGATTGTTTTCGCCACCGGCGTGAGATTCATCTTTTTGCGAAATGACTTTACTGGCTAAGATGGCGCAGGAGCTTTGAAAGTCAGCTCGGCTAGAGCCACCGACGCCGAAATTTGTCGATTCGAAACCGTATCCGTAACCGCATTTGACAGTTATTCTGGTTGGAATAACCCGGTTCAGCGAAGGTCGAACCCGGTTCCGATAGTTAAGAGAACCAGAAGAAGGCGGAGTGAGGGTAAGCATATTAGAAGAAATAAAATGTAAAATGACGTAATTGCCACTTATTGAATAAGGTAGTGTGTTTTAGATTGTAGGACTAAGGTGAAGTGAAGCTTGGCGTTCTCTTTGAAGAAGGGAACCTCAAGCTGAGAGAATAAAGAGGGAGGTTAAAGGGTTTAAATATTAGTTGAAGTTAGCAAGTGGTGTTAAGGAATTGAAGAGTAATTAGGACAATGTCAAGTCTTAAGGGGATGGTGAGTGTGAAGGTGGTTCGGTCAATCCCACACCTACCCCCGTTACTTCCCTTTCTTGCTTTAACTTTGTTTATATGCCATTTCTGTATTATATTTTAAATTTACATCTAATCATTTCTTTTTGACATGATTTTACATCTAATTATGGTGGATTAGTAGTTACTCCCTCTCTCTCATATTATTAAATACATTTTTTCCTAAAAAAAAGTTAAGTTTATTCATTGTTTTATGTATCTCAACCATGTTTAACAAATGTATTAATTTTATTATATTTTTTTACTCATTGTATTTTGTTAAAGAATAGTATTTGTTAAAATATCTTTATTATTAGTAATTAATAGAGTAGTTAGGTAGTTAAGATACAATATATAGGATGTATTAGTGAAAACACATAATCAATGTCTATTTGATTATCTAAAATAATAAATAAATAATACGAGAGAAACAAATATTTTATATGAGACACTTAAATTAAACTGAGGAATTTTTTCAATACATCATTTTTTTTAAATTCAAAATAACTCACTTTAAAAATATGCTAAAATGTCTTATCTATTGTCACTAGGTTGTATCCCTCGGATGAAGCAATAAAAAATGAGATAGTAGTTGACCGGGATCTTTTACACACATTTTTTTCTTTCTTTCGTTTTTTGTATTAATTGATAAAGTAAACAAAAAATAATAAATAAATAATTAAAATCATAATTATTAAATAATAATAATATAAAATTAGTAAAATATATTAAAAAAATATAAATATTGAATAAAGTTATGGTTAACAATACCATCCTATTTCGCAACCTATTCATTTATTAACAATTTATTGTTCTTGATGATATTACAAATAAATTAACAAGTTATCCTATTTTATAGTCATCTATCTTCTATTTTGCAACAAATTTTATTTATTGAAATATAAATTAGTGTATATACAATTGTTTAAACATTGTAGCACGTTCATAGATTTTAGCATGTCCACTTTCTTTTCTTTGATTTATGATATACTCAATTCTGTATTTTTGAAGATAAAAAAGAAAAATACATTTACTTATATTAGAAATAAAATAGATGTTAAGAATAATAATCACAACATATATAGGCTATATCAATTATCTATCATAATCTAAATATTATTTAAATGTTACCAACAACTCTGTTCAATGTCTATAATTTTTTTGTATTTCTTTACTAATTTTAATTATTTTAATATTATTCTTACCTAATAATTATTATTTTTAATTATTTATTTGTTAATTTTCGTTTTTACATTAATATAAAAATGGAGAATATATATATATACACATGAAGCTCCCATCCTCAAGATTCGTCTAACTAGTAACCCCAACAACAAAATTCTTCACAAAATTGCATCTTTAATGCGACCTAGTGAAAATTCTAAAAATTATAATTATTTTTAAGTGGGATATTTTAAAATTAAAAAAATTATATATGAAAAAAAAAATCCTTAAACTGAGGGAGTAATCAAATGTTAGTGTGACTTTTTCCTTATTAATTTTACTCCATTTAAACTGTTTTCTCTACACTTTTATTCATTTTTATTGAATTAAATAACTATATTTTTTTAAACTATCTATACTTTTATATATATTTATATATATGTAAAAAAGAAAAACAATTTTTGGTAAAAAAATTATTTCAAATTTTTACCCTACTATTTTATTTGTAAATTTGTTCTTCCTTTACAATCAAATAACTAAAGTTAGTTAAATAATTGAATAAAATGGTGTAACTATAGTAAATAGAGTAATGCATGTATGTCAACATGCTAGCTACTATTAAATAGGGGAGATCATGGTACAAAAATTGAACTACATTGAACCACATTAATAGTTTGATTCATATTTGAACCGCTTTGAAACTTATAAACCAGTTTGATATTTTAAACAAGTTTTTAAAAACTAGTTGTTTGAAAAAATAATTTTTAAATTATTTTGACAAAAAGTTTTGATTTTTTTAAGAAAAAAGTTTTTTTTTTTTGAATTTTTACTTTTGAGAAAAATAGATGTAAATAGTTTTCTGATAATTTTTTTCAGAATAAATAGTTTTGAAATTATTTTGACAGATTTTTTTTAATAAAAATAGATGTAAAATATTTCCTGATAAAAAGATTCAAAATTTTTTTAGGAAAAATATTTTCGATTTTTTCTCAAAAATATTTCAAAAAAAATATTTGGTATTTTTTCGAGAAAAATAAATTTCAAAAATTTTTAAAGAAAAAAAATCTTAGTAGAGGTTTAAAAAGTTTTAAAATAATTAAAGTGAATTTTGAATTAAGTCTGGTTAATTGACTTCTTTTAAATATGTGGTTCAATTCATGAACTATTTAATTGTTTTGATTATTTTTTGATGCAGTAGACTCCAATTTATCAATATAATTTAATTACCCATATATTTGCATATCTCTAATTATATAATATTATTTTAATAATAATATTTACTTCACTTTAATTATTTTATTAATATTTAAAAGAAAAGTCAAGAGTTAACATATACCAGTACATGACAAACTACATTACATTATGTATAATAAAAATTATATTTATAATTATAATAAGCAAATCCTATACAAGCCATGTTCAAAATTCATGCATCAAATTTTTGTTTAAATAGTTAATATCAATCAAAGCTGAAAAAATTATGGTAAAAATTGAGTTAAAAAAAAAAAACTTAAATTTATCAATATAATTTAATTACACATATATTTGCATATCTCTAATTATATAATATTATTTTAATTAATAATATTTACTTCACTTTAATTATTTTATTAATATTTAAAAGAAAAGTCAAGAGTTAACATATACCAGTACATGACAAACTACATTACATTATGTATAATAAAAATTATATTTATAATTATAATAAGCAAATCCTATACAAGCCATGTTCAAAATTCATGCATCAAATTTTTGTTTAAATAGTTAATATCAATCAAAGCTGAAAAAATTATGGTAAAAATTGAGTTAAAAAAAAAACTTAAATTTATCAATATAATTTAATTACACATATATTTGCATATCTCTAATTATATAATATTATTTTAATTAATAATATTTACTTCACTTTAATTATTTTATTAATATTTAAAAGAAAAGTCAAGAGTTAACATATACCAGTACATGACAAACTACATTACATTATGTATAATAAAAATTATATTTATAATTATAATAAGCAAATCCTATACAAGCCATGTTCAAAATTCATGCATCAAATTTTTGTTTAAATAGTTAATATCAATCAAAGCTGAAAAAATTATGGTAAAAATTGAGTTAAAAAAAAAAACTTAAATTTAATTTTGATTGTTTTTGTTTTACTTAATATTTGTTTTGGTTATTTGTTTTTTTTTTAATAATTAATTTGTGTCTTTTATATTTATGAAATGATGTATTTTATTCTTTTCACGATCACAATAAAAGTTATAGCAACATTTGGTCATTAAAATTCCTACTAACAATTGTCAATATGTGTCTATTATAATATTCTTAAAAAAAAAATTCATTTAATTCAATATAGATTTACACTTGAAAAAACTCTTCTTGCATACTTTAAAATACATAACATTTAACATAGTTTTTTTTGCATTTTCATTCATTATTTGTTAAGTTTGCATTATTAACTTTATAACTAATCTAAGATTAAACATCAATAGTTCATGACAGTAATCATACATATGTTTAAAAGAGTTATAATAAAAAATACTAACATTTATTATTTATAAAAAATCAATAACAAAAATAAATTAAAATAAAAAACCAAAACGAATATTTAGTAAAAAAGATAAAGCATCAAAGTATATTTGATAGAAAGAAAAAAAAAGTTTATTGAAAATACTAATTTAAAGGGATCATTGCACAATCTGACATCAACTAATTATTAATCGATACTTAGTAAATACAATTCGATGTTAATTTCTATGCATGGAAATTGTAATTTATTTTTGTACATTATCCAATCAAATCAAATTATAGTGTCACTTTTTTAGGTATTTTTTAAAAATCTTTTTACAAAAATTTACATAGAATAATAAATTAAGAGAAATGATATTTTAATTTTATTATATTATTTTATATTTAAAATTGATATAAGTAATATTTTTATAAAAAGTATTCTGCTTCTAAATGAGTAATATAATGAGTCTAAGATAGTATTAACAATGAAATCGCATTAAGTATATGATATGATCAAAAGTTGTATAAATAGAATTGTTTTGACAATTAGAGTAAGAATGAGAATATCTTAAATTGTCCGACATAAATCTATAGTTTGATTTATTAAAAATTTAATTACATCTAATTTATTTAGTAAAAAACTTGGACTTAAGTTTAAAATTAAAAAAAATTATTCATTTAAATATGTTAGAGGTCACAGCTACTAAAACATAAATTTATTCAATATAAAAATGCAAAACTTTGATTAAGGATCTATCCATCTTACGTGCTCGATTCTGTATTTTTGAAGATAAAAAAGAAAAATACGTTTACTTATATTAGAAATAAAATAGATGTTAAGATTAACAATCACAACATATATAAACTATATCAATTGTTCATCATAATCTAAATATTATTTAAATATTACCAACAACTCTGTTCAATGTCTATAATTTTTTTTGTATTTTTTTACTAATTTTAATTATTTTTATATTATTCTTACCTAATAATTATTATTTTTAATTATTTATTTTTGTTAATTTTCGTTTTTACATTATTTTAATATAAAAATGGAGAATATATATATATATATACACATGAAGCTTGCATCTCTAATGCGACCTAGGGAAAATTCTAAAAATTATAATTTTTTAAGTGGGATATTTTAAAATTAAAAAAAATGATATATGAGAAAAAAATCCTTAAACTGATGGAGTAATCATTTTATTTCTTTTTTAGTTGTAATTATTGAAATAAAATTAAACTAATGAACTATGCTTTATATAATTGTTGCATAGTATACAAAATTATACTTCTTTTAAACTATGATATAGATACAAAGTAAGAACTGTATATGAAATTATATGTGCATGAATTAGTATAATTGGTATAATTACAAATATTTATTAATTTACTAAGACCCACAATGCATGTACCTAGATCTATAAAAAAATAAAAAATTGTCAAAATTTATGCATCAATTATATATAGTCTAGCAAGAAATCTTGTTTAAATTCATGCATAAATAAATAAATAAATGTTTAAACAACTTCTTGAAGGTGCACAACTTCTCAAAATCTGTATATTATCTATACCTATATATAAAGAATATATCAAATTTTTATCAAAAAATTAATCAACGAAAAAGAAAGAATATATCAAATGTTAGTGCGACTTTTTCCTTATAATTTTACTCCATTTAAACTGTTTTCTCTACACTTTTATTCATTTTTATTGAATTAAATAACTATATTTTTTTAAAATGTCTATACTTTTATATATATTTATATATATGTAAAAAAGAATAACAATTTTTGGTAAACAAAATTATTTCAAATTTTACCCTACTATTTTATTTGCAAATTTGTTCTTCCTTTACAATCAAATAATAAAGTTATTTAAATAATTGAATAAAATTGTGTAATCATAGTAAAAAGAGTAAGGCATGTATGTCAACATGCTAGCTACTATTAAATATGGGAGATCATGGTACAAAAATTGAACTAAATTGAACGACATTAATAGTTTGGTTCATATTTTAACCGCTTTGAAACTTATAAATCAATTTGATATTTTAAACAAGTTTTTAGTTAAAATCGATTTCGAACTAGTTGTTCGAAAAATGAATTTCTAAATTATTTTGACAAAAAAGTTTTGATTTTTTTAAGAAATTTTTTTATTTATTTTTACTTTTGAGAATTTTCTGATAATTTTCTTTTCAAAATAAATAGTTTTGAAATTATTTTGAGATTTTTTTCACTAAAGATAGATGTAAAATATTTCCTGATAAAAAGATTCAAAAAAAATTTAGGAAAAAAGTTTTTGATTTTTTCTCAAAAGTATTTCAAAAAAATATTTGGTATTTTTTCGAGAAAAACAAATTTAAAAAATTTTTAAAGAAAAAAATCTTAATTGAGGTTTCAAAAGTTCTAAAATAATTAAAGTAGACCTATTACATAGGTTTAAAAAGTTTTAAAATTGATATAAGTAATATTTTTATAAAAAGTGTTCTGCTTCTAAATGAGTAATATAATGAGTCTAAGGTAGTATTAACAATGAAATCGCATTTAGTATGAACTTAGTATGATGTGATCAAAAGTTGTATAAATAAAATTGTTTTGACACTTAGAGTAAGAATGAGAATATCTTAAACTGTCCCATATAAATCTATAGTTTGATCTATTAAAAATTTAGTTAGATCTAATTTATTAAGTAAAAAATTTGGACGCAAATTTTAAAAAAAAAATTTATTTAAATATGTTAGAGGTCACAACTACTAAAACATAAATTCATTCAATTTAAAAATGCAAAACTTTGATTAAGGATCTATCCATCTAAGGTGCACAAATTATGAAAATGCA
This sequence comes from Cicer arietinum, assembly GCF_000331145.2. Lineage (NCBI taxonomy): Eukaryota > Viridiplantae > Streptophyta > Magnoliopsida > Fabales > Fabaceae > Cicer > Cicer arietinum. The sequence goes on along the minus strand of NC_021165.2, from coordinate 63,492,069 downwards.
AAACTTTGATTAAGGATTTATCCATCTAGCGTGCACAAATTTCTTAAGGTAACATGTTTATCCCCGTCATAGTGGAGGTAACAGAATAATAAATTTTGTAGTTCTCTATAACAATAATGTTTATTTATAGAGGGGAGTAGTATTAATAGAGAGGAAAGGAAAATAATATTATGGTGTTTTAAAGTAATTGAGAGTTTATTTATAGACCAATAAAACCAACCTTTTAAAGCAAGGTTTTCAAAATAAAAAGCTTAAATAAATTTGTTTTGTTTATGTGAAATCGATTCATAGACTTTTACAGATTTATTACATATTAAAATAATATTAAAAATATATACATAACATTATTTTTTTTGGGTACAAAATATGAACTCAATTATGTAGAAAAAAAATTGACATGAATAAAATCAAACTAACAAATAAGAAAAGGAATCAAATATAAAAAATGAGATAAAAAAGATGTAAAAAGAAAAATCTAATAAAAAATTCTCAATGAATTTACTTGAATTTATCGAATTCACAATTAGTCCATTCAAATAAATGCAATTTCATTTTTGAGTTTACTGATATTTAAATTTATATTTGAGTCAATTTGAAATTGACATCTAAACCTGTGAAATCGTACAATTTTCCAAATTATATCAAAATTTTAACTATCTTTATTTAAAAGATGTGATTAAATCTGAATATGGGAATCGTGAAGGAATTAATGAGCAAAAAGGAGTGGGTTTTCAAAAGATTTACACTGAAATATTATACTTCTGGCCCAAACTTATGCATTAGACCCATTTCCTCTTACTAAATTAACTTGTTCACAATTTAGTATATAAAGACTAAAGTCAAGAAATATGTGGACATGTAACTTTTTGAAAATGACTCAAAACACAACAATGTTGAATTGATTAGATGTTTTGTTTCCCATGTAGTCTTTTTGAGGTCGTTTAATTTATTATTTGCCTTTGAATTAAGGCTGTCAACTTGACTAATTCTTTGAAGATAAAATTGAATTTGTATGCTCCTTTCAAATTTTATTTATTGCCCAATTTAACCTTAAAAATACGTACAAACCAAATAAACAATGTTCCATATCAAAGCCAATCCCTTTATAATATTTGTGGCCAGAAACAAGACATGATGCTGAAATAAATTCTGATACATAATAACATCTAACACCAAACCATGCAAATACAAAACAACCATATATGAGAATTGATAATGACAAAGTAGATGCAACTGAGCACTGATTCAATATATCATTGTCACAAAGAACACAACAAATGATATTTTAAACTAAGATAGCTTTATTTTTTTGAAAGAAATTAATTTAATTTCAATAGTATGAGATACTAATTCCAACAATTTGCCAATAAATCATGCTCCTAACTTGTGTATAACATGAAATCAATAACTTTTCATCATAAAACCAAACGTCAAACAGAACCTTAAGTCTAGTGATGTGGTGACTCGGACTTGAGGGCGAAGTTGTTGGAATTCAAGTGTGAGTGGTTAGTCTCACATCGGCTAGGAACGGAGAAAATGTTTGAGTCCTACGTCGACTACAAATGTGGTAAATGTTGGATATATAAGAGAGTAGACCTATATATCTAATGTCTTAAGATTTTGAGTTGATATGTAGTGTCAAAGTCTCTTGTAGGATTCTTGAGCATTTCTTTCGTTGTTGCTCTCTCACTCCCTCAAACTCCCCCCAACAAGTGGTATTAGAGTCATGGTTCAACTTGGTGGGAGTGCAGGAGCAAATCCTAGTGCATTGGATCATTGAATAGAAAAATCTTCATAGCAGTGTGGTTAGAAGACAGGTCATGTTGGTAATAATGATGGTCAAAGTCGTCTTAAATATTTTTAGACTATGTTCCAATCTTAAAAATTGGACCATAGTAAATAAAAAAATACAACTTAAAGATGGACGCAGGAAAAAGTCGTCTTAAACATTAATTAATAAAAAAATTTGGAATAAAAAAGGTTATAAAAGAATAAAAGAAAGTGATGCGCGCGGGAAAAAGAAAAAAGCTGAAAGAGAAAGAAAGAAGAAACATGTTGTGGTTGTGCGCACAAGGAGGAAGAAGGAAAGAAAAAAGAAAATAAAAAGAAAGATGAGGGAGAAAGAGTGACTCGCTAACCTAGGTATGTGATAGGGTGACAAAAAAGAAGACAGTTGTGCACTGTTGTGTTGGAAAGTTGAACGGTGGTCAATCATTGGAGTTGGGTATAAGATTGGTCGAAGATGGTGGCGACAGTAACGATTCATCTTCTTCTTCTTTCTTATGTTTTTCTTTGATTTTTGTTGAATATTCTAATCGAAATGGTTTCTTTGATGAGATGAGAAAATAAGTTTTATTTTTATGTTTTATTTTTCTGGGTTTTTGTTTTCATGGTGGAATATTTTTGTGGATGTATTGAAAGAAAAAAAACAATAAAAAAACAAGGTTGCTATTAGGTTTTTAAATTTTGTTTAGAAAAATCTCTTTTCCTATTCTTTTCTGATTTCAACCTTTTCTCTTTTTCTGTTTCTATTGATTTTTTGTCTCAATTTACAGGCTAAAGTAGTTAATCTTTCTGTTCATAAAATAAAATTAAGTTTTTGATTTTGTATTATTTTGCAACAAAATCAAGCCACCTCAAATAATTAAAGTGATAAGTGGTTGATCTTTTTAATTGAGTGTCTAAATGGTGAAGATAATAACATTATTAGACTAAAAATAAAATAATAAATAAATAGGAGAGGGAGTGGTGTCGCAAGCTTTGCAACAAAGGAAGTAGGACAAATGAGGAAAGGATGAAAACAAAACAAAAACGTGAAGCAAGCTTTGCAACAAAGGAAGTGGGACAAATGAGGAAAGGATGAAAACAAAACAAAAACGTGAAGGAAAGAAGGTAAGCAAGTGAGAAACATTTTTTTTTTGTTTTTTGTTTTTTTAAAATTTATTTACTTATTTTATTTTTGGTATTAAACTTAATGTAACGAAAATACACATAGACTCAAAATTGAACTAGGTTTATAAAATGACAATTTTTAATCTTAATAATAATAAATGCAAAATATTTATTAAATATACCTTATCTATTTTTTTAAAATTATTTTTAATTAATTGGACAAATAAAGTACTACAAGAGTGTATATGTTTTCCTTATGCATTGTCACATAGACCAAATTCTCTATCCCCATATACTCCTTTTGCAACGTACCCAAGATGTTGGGTAATGAGACATAATCAATGCGAATCATTTTGCTCAACATGAGTCTAAACAATTCCAAAGAATCTTTGACTTTATTTGTTTGTGATAAAACAACCTCTTACTAGGGGTGGATAGATTAAGAAGAACCGACCGAAACTCGAGAAAACCGAAATAATAAAATATGTTGCGGGTGGGTTAGGTCGGGCCTCAAGTCTAAATATGATAAGAAACGGTTATAAATGGGTGTGATCAATCGTTTCGGTTCAATAAATTACATCAATCGAAAATCATATCCACCCGAATTTAACCAATGATAGTACAAATACAACATAGAGTATGGTGTAGGTTTTGTAAAATATATATATATATAAATGCAGGTTAGTTTACATATGTACATATCTCATTTAAAAAAAAAAGTTGTCCTCGTTTATTATGTTGAGACTTATTACTGCCATTAACTTTTCAACTTTTCATCATTATTTCACTTTCTCTCTTCAATACTTTAAAATTTTATTAAATTACTTTAAAATTCAAAATTCATTTTTCTCACATTTCTTCATATTTTCCATTCTACCATCTTCTTAATCCTACCATAGACAACATGCGACATCCCCCTCCCTAGACATCCACTCGTCATACTTTTCCACCACCATTTTGTAGTGCTTACTGTTTCTTCACCGCCATCAAAGTTGTGAACAACCAAAAAAATTGATGCCATTGTATATTTTTTGTATGTTTTTTAAACGATCTATTTCTATAAAAAAATAGTTTGAGGCATTTTCTACCTCTTGTTACGTATTTTGTATATTTTGTTAAAAGTTGTATTTTCTAGATATGTTTGATATTTATGCCATTGTTTATTTATGTTTGATATTTTCTAGATTTGCATTCAATCTCTACGGTTGTTTTAGAACCGCCTCAACCGACCCGTCCACCCGCCGAACTGTCAAGCCCGTCACCCGATAAAACCGATTGCATAAATAGACGAAAGTGGATGAGGTATTACCACCAACGGTTTTGACCGGTATGCAATTTTAAACCCAAATTCGACCGACCCGCTCGTTTGTCCAACCCTACCTCTTACTATAGTAAAAGTAATCTCATTGGGTTCATGAATGTCCTCAAAAGTATGAATTGCATTCTCATTTAAGCCACACTTAGTATACACACACAAAAGAGCATTAACAACATAAATATTACTATCAATAACAACTTTGAGCACAAACTCATGATTTCTCCTACCACAATGTGAATCTAACAAAGCACCACATGCACTAAAAACAGCCACAACAAATCAGAATGCAAAATGAAAAATCTATATACTAGTATAACTTCTAACAATATTGGATTCAACAACTAATAACAACTACACTTGATATCAAAATCGAACCAATAAGTATGACATCTCAATTGATAAATCTACCTCTTAGTATAACATCTAATTGAGATCATGTGTGAGAGACTCATACTTAAAGGAAAGATTGTTGAATTCAAGTGTAAGTTGTTAAAACGAATATATAAGATATGAGACTCATATTCCTAATGTCTTAAGATTTTAGGTGCAAATATAGTGTCAAAAGTCTTTTGTAGATCCTAGAATATTTGACTTGTTGTTTTCTCCCGCACTCGAGTCTCCTTCGACACACTCAACAACATTAAAGAAATTTTAAATATATTATCACATTACTCACTCATTTAACGTGTTTGAAACTTGTTATGTATACAAAAATCACGCTTAAGGGTGTGTTTCTTTCAGAATTGCAAAATATATTTCTAGAAATAAGAGGCTAGAAATAAATGTACTCGTGTTTATCATAAATTAATAACAAATTATTCCCAAAAATAGATTATTTTTTAGAGTTTCTTTTTTCCATGAAAGTACAAATTTTATTGCCAAACTATGATGGTGGGAAAGTTATTCCCAAATAGATTGGAATATTTTATTGTGTATAAAATATTATGTAACCTAGAATAATCCCACTAACACCATACAGTAACTTCAAACTTTCACAATCGAAATACATGCATGTTTTTCTTAACATAACATTTAATTATTTATTTATTAATTAATAATTTGAACAACAAAAACTATTCTCATGAATTTAAATTATTGTCCAAATACTTTTATTAAACTTTCCTTGGATAAATATTTTGATCATTATATTACTAAGAATATCAATCATATGAACAAGTTTTGATTTTGTAACTTCTAAGTTTTTATAGTGAACATGTCCCGAGATGCAATAATTGGTTTGTAAACTCATATTCAAACACATTCTTATTCTTCATTAGTGTAAGTATAAAATAATTGGAACTCCAAGAGTTTGATTTATTGGTAAAAATATATGTCTTAGATTAGAAGATTTCAGATTCAAACCCTCTTAATACTTTTAGAAGAACATAAATATAAATATTTTAAAAGAACATAAATATAAATATATTTGTAACATTTTCAAAAAAATAATAATTTTTTTAATGATATAATCAATGTTATGTTAATAATATTTAGAGTTATATTAAAATTGTGTTGATAATGAGTATCGAATATATCACTTCTTTATTATTTTGCTCTTAACTCATCTATCTCGGTCGCCAAACTAACACTGTTTTAAAAATAAATAAAAAAACTAATAAAAATAATGGTATAATAGACACACACAAGAAATAGTTTATATAACCTTGATACTTTTTATTTGACAAGAATATAACCTTGATATTTGAAAATAACATATAAACAGAATCATTCTGAAAACTCAACAAAAAGAAATGGAGGGCGTAACACTATTTTCAATTAAACTTATAACATTCACTCCATCTTTGTCATTTAGAATTGTGGTGCCACTTGTCAAAGTACATTAGTTTGTGGTGACACTTGTCAAAGTCGCACTATTAATTAAAATCCTTTTCTTTCTTAGTACACTTGTATTAATATGATACAATTGCAAGGTTAAAAAACTTTTACTAATATTTATTTAAATATAATATGAATTTATATCATGAATATTTTTAAAAATTTTAATATAAATCGAATAAATAAAAACTTAAAAATCGAAAATAAACTAGTAATTACAAGACAGACTTCAAAGTCAAAGTTGAATTGTATAGCTATTACAGGTCAATTATAGATATACAATCAATCTAAGGAATTTTGACATGAATATCCCTCTTTTTTTTATTCTAAAATGCCTTATTTAAAAAAAATTACATAATTGTCCTCCTTTTTTGTCTTATTTACTCATCGCAACCTGAAGATGTGACTTGGTGAAAGGGTTTTTTTTGTTCATTTTAATAGATGGTCGCATCCTGGAGATGCGACCTTGTACTGGAGCGGAACGTTTTTTTTTTTTTTACCATTTAATGAAAATTTGTATTTATTATTAATTATGCTTATTATAATTGAATAATTTAAAAATAATTAAAACATTTAAAAATTCAAAATACTATTATGAAAAAGAATAATAATAAATTTAATAATATTATAAATTTTAATAATTATAATAATAGGAAGAATAATAATTTTAATAATAGTAATAAGAAGATTATGGAACGTAAGTCCAAAATAGTCTACAAAAGATTGTCATCCCATTTATCAAACCATGTTCATGATAAGCATTGTTTCCATTTCAATAATGGTTCTTGGAGCAAACGCAAAACGAGTGAATTGTGGGTGATTGGAAAATTGAATGAGCCTCATACATGCACAAATTCTGCACTATTACAATATCATACAAAACTCGATTCTAACACGATATGTGCAAGCATAATGCAAGTTATGAGGATGGACCCTTCAATCAAAGTGAATGTCATTATTGCTCAGATTCAGGTTTTGCATAACTACACAGTTAGTTATAGAAATATTTGGTTGGGAAAAAATAAGGCAATCGAACAAATTTATGTCAATTGGGAAGAGTCTTACAATCAACTTCCACGATAGATATTAGTTATGCAAACGTGTGCTCCACGAACCATTATTAAAATGAAAACAATCCCAGCTTATCATGAACATGGTTTGACAGATGGGATGACAATCTTTCATAGATTATTTTGGGCTTACGTTCCATAATTTTCTTATTATTATTATTATTATTATTATTATTATTATTATTATTATTATCATCATCATCATTATTGTTGTTGTTTTTATTATTATTAAAATTATTATTCTTATTATTAAAATTTATAATATTATTAAATTTATTATTATTATTTTTCATAATAGTATTTTGAATTTTTAAATATTTTAATTATTTTTTAAATTATTCAATAATAATAAACATAATTAATAATAAATACAAATATTTATTAAATGGCAAAAAAGAAAAGAAAAAAAAACCGTCCCAATACAAGGTCGCATCCCCAAGAGTTAAAATGGGGGAAAAAACTCATTCACCAAGTCGCATCCCCAGGTTGCGATCAGCAACTGGGCCAAAAAAGTAGGGCAATTATGTATTTTTTTTTTAAAGTGGGGCATTTTGGGATTAAAAAAAAAAGAGGGATATAATTAATTTATTTTATTTTATTTAAAAATTAATCACAATAAACTTATTTTATTTAAAAGTCGTGAAAAATCAAAATATAATAAATCATTTATATATTTAAATTTAATTAAAATTCAATTTAAAATAATTAGACTAACTATGACTTAGATTCTAATTTTGATGAATTAATGGTTAAATATAACTTTATGACACTAAAAATTACTTGGAAATTAAAATTTTGATTATTCAATGGTTCAATTTAATTAATTAACTAACAATGACTAAAGAAAATATAAATTATGGTTATTCAACAGATCAATTTAATCAAATTAGACTAAGTATGACTTTCAAATTCTAATGTGTGTGATCCAATAGAACTAAATGGAATAACAATTACTAAGAAATTGCAATTTCAATGATCTAATAGGTCAATATAATCAAATTAGACTAATTATGACTTAAAAAATAAAATTTTGTTTATTTAACGGTTCAATTTTAACTAACTATCACAACAAGAAAACAAGCTTTTTGTGAGGGCTTTTACCCTCACAAATGGCTATAATCAGCCACAAATGTGACTTTTGTGAGGGCTTTTGGCAGCCACAAAGAAGCTGGTCACAAAATTTTGTGAGGGCTTTTGCAGCCACAAAGTGCTAGAAACAGATTGACATTTGTGAGGGCTTTTGCAGCCACAAA
>NC_021165.2:63475262-63476003 GCF_000331145.2 Cicer arietinum | reverse complement strand
AAACACTACAAGAAAAACATCATTTTGTGGCCAACTTTATAAATATTTTGTGGCCGAATAAAACTCTCACAAATTAGTGACCGAAAAAGCCCTCACAAATGTCAAAATTGAAATTGGTCTTTATTTGTGGCTGAAAAAGCCCTCACAAATTTTTAAATATTTAACTGGAATTTGTGGCTGCCTAAGCCCTCACAAAATCACAACATTGTGATTTTGTGAGGGCTTAGGCAGCCACAAAATCCAGTTAAATATTTAAAAATTTGTGAGGGCTTTTTCAGCCACAAATAAAGACCAATTTCAATTTTGACATTTGTGAGGGCTTTTTCGGTCACTAATTTGTGAGGGTTTTATTCGGCCACAAAATATTTATAAAGTTGGCCACAAAATGGTGTTTTTCTTGTAGTGTATGACCTGTAAATTCTAATTTAGTTGATCCAATAATCCAATCTTAATTAATTAAACTTAATATAACTTAGAAATTCTAATTTTGATGATCCAACTATTTAGTGTTAGCTAATTAGACTAACAATGACTATCAAACTATAATTTCAATGGTCCAATCTACCCTAATTAGTCTAACTATGACGAAGAAAATCTAATTTTGTTTATCCAACTATTCTTTTTTAGCTAATTAGACTAACTATGACTTAGAAAATCTAATTTCGATGATCTAACGGTTCAATGTGAACTAATTAGACTAACTTTGACTTTCAAATTAAAATTTTGATAATCTAGCGGTTC
>NC_021165.2:63419696-63475252 GCF_000331145.2 Cicer arietinum | reverse complement strand
GTTCAGTCTAACCTAATTAGACTAAATATGACTTAGAAATTCTAATTTTGATAATCTAACGGTTGAATGTTAACCAAATCGACCAACTATAACTATAAAATTATAATTTTAATAATTCAATAGTTAAATCTTAACTAATTAGACTAACAATGACATATCAAATCGAATTCCGATGATCCAATAGTTCGATGTAACTAATTTGACTAGCTATGACTAACAAATTATAATTTAGACGGTGCAACGATTCAATCTTAACTAATTAGACCAACAATGACTTAAAAATTATAATATCGATAATCTAAAAGTTCAATCTTACATAATTAGGCGAACAATGACATAGAAATTCAAATATTGATGATTCAATTGTTCAATCTAAACTAATTAAACTAACCATGACTTATAATTTAAATTATCCAAAGATTCAATCTAACCTAATTAAATTCACTATGACATATTAATTCTAATTTTGATGATCCAACGGTTCAATTTTAATTAATTAATCTAACTATTACTTAGAAATTATAATCTTGATTGTCAAACGATACAATTTTAACTAATAGGTTGACTATAATCTTGAATGAATTTTCATTTTTATTTTCCACGGTTAATGTCTTTTCACTATTAGTATTTGAAGAACTGGATCGATGCTCGACTAGGTTAAAGTACTGAATTAATGAGTAATCGATTGAACTAGTGGAACATTAGTTGAATTGTATTACTTAGAAATTCTAATCTTAATTGTCAAACAATATAATTTTTACTAATAGTCTGACTATAGTCGTGAATGAATTTGAATTTTCATTTCCCACAGTTAATGTCTTTTCACTACTAGTGTTTGAAGAACAGGACCGATGCTCGACTAGGTTAAAGTACTGAATTAATGAGTAATCAATTGAACTAGTGAAACTTTAGTTGAATTGTATGACCGCTGACCCAATTTATATTACAAAATTTTGAAAATGAGTAAAGGTCCATTTTGGTCCCTTAGAAGTTTTGTGAGATCCAATTTAGTCATTGAGAAAAATACTGAAGAATTGGACAGATGCTCGACTAGGTTAAAGTACTGAATTAATGAATAATCAATTGAACTAGTGGAACATTAGTTGAATTGTATGACCGTTGACCCAATTTATATTACAAAATTTTAAAAATGAGTAAAGGTCTATTTTGGTCCCTTAGAAATTTTGTGAGATCCAATTTAGTCATTGAGAAAAATACTGAAGAACTGGACCGATGCTCGACTAGGTTAAAGTACTGAATTAATGAGCAATCAATAAAAGTACTTTGTAATTCCTAAAAATAAATTGGATCAAATTAGTCTTTATGTGAACCACAGTTAGGAAATTGGATTTTTTTTTCCTGACTTTTCTGATGATTCATAAACTTGATTGTCCCACAAGTAATTTCTAAGCTTGTTCATTTAATTTATGTCAACGACTTAATTGTCTATTTTTAATTATTGTCAATGATATAATTGTCATTTTTTTTATAGAAATTACATGTGAGATAATCAAATTGATGAGTTATCGGATAACTCAACAAAAAAAAAAAAAAAAACTCAATCTAGTTCACATACAGACTAATTTAACTCGATTTATTTTTTTTAAGAACTAAAAAGTGCTTTTATTTTTTTCAATGACTAAATTGGGTCTTTTAAAATTTCTCAGGGAGCCAAATGGGTTTTTATTCTTTAAAATATCATTAGAAATAAATTTTATATTTAAAAAATATCATAACAAATTTATTTATTTTATATACAAGTCATGAGAAATCAAAATATAATAAATTATTTATATATATAAAGTTACATAAAAAAGTTAATGAATGAATTAGTTACTTCATTGCATACAATTAATTATAAGTTAAGTTGATTATATATATTTTGAATAAACATGTAATCAAGTTTGGTTATGATTCATTCTTGACTTAGAGGTTCTAAGTTAAACACCCACAGTTTATAATGTATTATTCGATTTAAAAAAAATGAATATAGAACATCTCATTAATTTGATACTTAAAAACATTAAATATGATTAATTAAATCATATAAAATTTCATTAACTGAAAGTGGAATGAATATGTAAATAACAAATAAAAAATATAGTAAATTATAAAATATAATAATAAGTATGACATAGAGACATTAGTTCTACATTATATTTAATTTTTATTAATTCTACATTATGATGGATAAACTACACCTAGGCCTCATCTTATAAGAATGAATGATGATAAACCATACAATCTCGATTTAATTCTTAAACTTTTGTCTGTGCAAGCAAACCAACCATCACTTCTATTAGTTTAAATAATATAGAATTTTAATTAGTTCGATAATTATTTATTCATTCATCTCAATGAGTACAAAATTTTGTAGTTAATTGGTTCAGTCTTTTTTAATTATTTTGACATTTTTTCTTATAATAAATAATGAAAAATAATTATTGGTATAGGTACTAATTTTACAAGTTCATTTATTATTAGGGTCAACCTATATGTTAGAGAGGTAAAAAAATATTATAGTTAAAAAAATTCAAAAAAAGATCTTTAAAATTAAAAAAAAAAAAATCTCTTATTTTTTGTGGACTAAATGGGGCTTATAGGTCCACTTTTTTAAATTTATCTTTTCAAAAAAAAAGTTGATTTTTTTCTAAAACATAAATGTTTTCAATTTTTTTCGAGAGATTTTCTGGAAAAAAAAGTTAGCATTTTTTTTTTTTGATAAAAAATGATTAACAAATCTTTTATTTTTTTTCGAAAATTTTTTTAATTTGAGAAAAAAGTTTGATTTTTTTAAGATAAAGAATTTCAAAAAAATAATTTGATTTTTTCCATAAAAATTTTCGAAAAAAAATGATTTAATTTTTTTATATTTTTTCAAAAAAAAGTTTTGGGTTTTTTGAGAAATCTCTTTTCAATATTTTTCTTAGAAAAAAATATTTATTAACAAATCATTAATCTATAAATCCACAAAATAATAAAATAATTAACTGAAGTTTTAAAAATTTATTTCAATAAATAACCTAATATTAAAAGATTTAGTATGAACTTTTAAAAAGAATTTTAGATTTTATGACTTAATTGACTGCACTAATTAGATGAGTACTTAAATAAACCTTCATTTGTTGACTTTTCTCAATAATATTTTTTCATGTAATTGTTCGATAATGTTTTTTCACAATAAGCTAGGAATCACTTTTTTAAAAAATAAAAACCTCGAATCCCAACTGCATATTTTATTATTTTACGTTGATAAGTCATAATATACCAACCAAAGACAATTACAATACATAAACATTTTTCTGGTGAGAAATTAGAATTGAAGTTACCAATTATATAATAAGCTTATAAAAATAATCTGAAAATAACTTAGTAACATGTCACTAATTATTTCTATAAGCTCACCAACAGACCTCAAATGTACTTATGTATGTAGATAGATACTCTTTTTACAAGAATTTATAGTGTTTATAGGTAAACTTTCTATGGCAGATATGGGACAACCGAAACATATATGATAAACATATCAGAGTTACGATGAAGATCGATAAAAATGGTAAAAAAGAAATGAGTGTGTATATATACATAAAAATGATTTGTCAAACCTCGCTTTATAAAGCAAGATTGCGAGAGAGAAAATCCGCCTGGGAGATTTTGAATGAATCAGAACTATTAGATACATGGATAATCTAATCTAATCAAATAAATTACAACACAAATAGACCCCTACGAATCTCCCACCTTCCCCCAAAATGTATAAAAATTTACTATGTAACATGACCTATTACTATCCATCATTGAGCCCGAGGCATGTGAATTACTTGGTGTCCCATGAACATTTAATATAAGTGAAAAATGTAAACCATCATAACCCCATTCTTTCACAGACCAACCCATTTCACCCACCTGAAAATCCGACCAACTCTCCATGGCAACTCATAATCCTTAGCAACAGCAGGTTCCCTTCTTGCAACCTCAGGTTCGGACCAGACGTATACCCCTCGCTCCTGCTGACTTCCAGGTACAGTATTATCCAGGATAACAGCAACGAGAAACGCTATCACCATGTGTAGTGAACAAAGTGTGTTCAAGACATAGTTCAACTGCAAAAGGAACAAATTAACTAGTGCTCTTTCAGAAAAATCAGACATGTCAACTAAATATAAAAACAGAAATACGAGCAACACACTAAGATGTTCTCCTATTAGTTGAAATTAATATAGATTCCATCAAATTTATATGATCTACATAATGTTGTGAGACTCATTTGAATGTCATCCAATTAAAGGGAGTGTGTAAAGTGGCCTTTGAATTACTTATTATCTTTTCCAAAAATCTCATGATGGTTAACAAATAGAACACAAAAATTGAAAAGCAAATTCAAGGACTTCATAATAGTGAAAAACATGACACCGTGGCATACCCCTCCATATTCGCTGCGGAAAGGCCCATGAGAAGAAACAATGTAGGGCTGAAAATAACTTGGCACAGACAGGTTGGAATTCGGAGAGATGCCATATTGTTGAAAGTATGCAGGTACAGAAAGAGAGAAAAACAATGATAACCCAACTATGATGATATTGCGAGAGCTTCCAGCCTCACTGTAGCGTAGATTTGACAAGCCCCATGCTGTGAGCATTGCCCACATAAAGCAAAGGAGGCCAGCAACCATAACTTCAGGAATTGAAGCAATGAACCCTCCAACCTTACCTGTTGTACAGAATAAGCATGATTAAACATGGATAAATTTGCATTAAAGTTTTTCTATGAATGAATTGTATATTCAAGTTGTGCTTTGGCTTATTAACCCAAAAAGGGATACGACCAGCATAAGAAATCAACAGCTTTTCTAAAGTTTCTGTTATGTTGATGGACTTGGTAATGATTAAGACATAATATATACACCAAATATATGGATAAGGGGGAAAGTATCTCAGAGAAAGCTATCTAGCAGTTTCCACATAGACACTGTTTTCTTTAGAATGGGATTTTATGCGATGCCAGGAAAAGTACTGCTTTAAGAGGTATTATGACTTAAAAAAAAATTTAAGGCAAGATATTAATCTAAAAACCATAAGCTCAAAAAGGATTACTAGACAACCATTTTAAGAAACGAGTTTTCCATGCAAAGAAAGATATAACCCCCTGAACAATTGGGCAGCAAAGAGCTATCAAGCACAGATACCACAGAAAAAGCTGTAGCAATGTCCTACATGTATCAGAACAAATAGAATACTTTAAATATAACAGAGCAATTCAATGTTTTTGCATGTCTCAGGTTGGCGTTTGTTTATGACTCTCAAGCGTCTCATTTTTGCATGTGTGCCTCATCATAGTTGCAAACATCATATGCTTTAACACAATTATTTGCCTCATTGCCACAGACCATCAAAATGTAAATTCAGTGTCATAGTAAAACCAAGGAAACCACAGAAATCAAATGACAAATAATATCACAATTGGTATGATGGCATGAGTTTCTTCTGAGAAATATCAAAATGCATAGCCTAAATGACTTTACAGTTTCCATCTTTATAACCCATTGCTCAAAAAATAAGTGTTCTTCCAATGAAGGTTACATTTAAGAATGATAAAAGAACCATACCTATAAGAGACAACACTATCAGAAAGCATGCACCCAGTTGAACAGCCCGCCGGCTTCCCATTTTAGTCACCGCAATTGTGTGAACATTTTCAGTTAAAGTTGTAGAACCAGTTCCAGTTCCCCAGAGCCCAGCCAAGACACTAGAGAGACCTTCCAAACCAATTCCTCGACTAACAACTCCAGGAGTTGGAGGTCTCGATGCTACCAATAAAGAAGATGCATGGTATGAGCCAACCTGCCAAGTTTAAAGCAAATGGAAATCAACAAAAATATTTAGTGATTTGTCAATCTTGCATATAGAGAAAAACACAAATAACATATTATCTTAATTTTGAGAAAGTATATTGTTGTAAGGGGAGCCTTGGCACAAAGGTTGGATCTACTGTCATGTGATTGGAGATCATAGGATCAAGTAGTGGAATCAACCTATTGCAAATAAATACAATGTAATATTGCCTACAATAGATTCACAAGAGGTTCAACCCTTCCTTGGTTGCCCTTTTTTACATAGTTGTTATTTGTTAATCTCTATAAATTAGTACATGTTAATATATGACTAATTAAAAAGTTGCTTGAATCATTAAAATTCTTGAAATTTAAGAACCAGATTGGTTGATAACAATTTCTACTTTTGTTTCCAATTTTCACCTTAAATAATATAAATGACACTTAGTTTTCTATTTTCAAATATTTGTATAAGAAACAGTGAACAATTTTATGTTGTTTTCACTGTTTCATTTGCATATGTTTAAAAACAACAAAGAAAGTAAAAACTGAAAACAAAGTGACACTGCTTAATTATTAGTGAAAACAGAAAATACTGTGATTTTTTTCAAACCAAACAGGCCCTTACAAGTAGTAAAATTATTTCCCCTAATCCAAACATTTCCCAGGTAGATAGAACTTTAAACTAAATTACTCGCCCTTGCAGTTGATATCTACTTGAAATGAAAATGAAGAGTGGCAAAAAGAAAAGGCATTAATCATATAGAAACATGAGAAGCTGACAGTTGTTATTTTTATGTTTGGAATTGGATCTGATAAACTACAGGACAATTGACAACCTCCAGGTACTTCACTCACAAGTTTTCCCCCTTCATTGATAAATCATGCAGTTTAAATAAAGTCATAAATAGTCGTAGGTGAATTTCAAATACAAGTTTCCTACATGCATCCAAGCCATTAATTTAATACTAATATATATAATTTTGGTAGGTCCAAATCATAATTTTCAACCAAAGCCCTTTATCAAATATAAGAAAATGAACAATCTATAAAGATAGTACAAACGGTCCAGTAGAAAGTTAGTTAACTATTATAACACAAATAAGATAAATTGTCAACATATTCAGACAGAAATAAGATAAATACAGTCCAGGAACTAAAACAGCAAAAGACAAGAAACTAACCGAATCCACAGATGAGATTAAGGAAACCACACACATTACAAGAGCCAATTTCCAGTGAAAGACAGGAGTACCCCATTGTAATGGATAGGGAAATCTAAACCATGGAGAGGATTTCAATGCCTGAGAAGTATCAACCCGACAATGCTTCATCCTAGAAAAATGCTTTCTGCAATGCTCTGAAACCATATTTGATGCAGGTATATTCACATCACACCCTTTGTAGCTGTAAAACCCTGCTTCGGTAAGCAAGAAAGCAAATGCCCATGTAATTGCTAGACCGAGAGGAACCTGGCAGTTAGGTGAAGCAAACAGAGATCATTTATTGCAATACAAAATTTTATTTCAACTACTGTTGAATAACTTGGAACGATAATGTAACATTCAACTTACTGCATATATTAGAAATATGCGATGTCCAAGAACAGATATCTTACGAAGATACTGTAGAAAACAGGAAATAACAGATAACAAATTTTAGCACAGTGCAATATGCATACTGGATATTTCAAATACATTAAATAAATAATTTAAAAAGAAATGGGTCAAGTAAACAAACTTACAAGAGAAAAAATAATAACCACCAATATCTGTACTGCACCAATCTCAAGACATGTACCAACTAATGGGAATCCATAACTGAAAAATGAAAGTCCAACTGCAGCAATAGTTGGGGATACAACAACAGGATTGATCAACCTGAAAGGAAACTCATAAAATGAGGGTCTTTAATCTTTATCAACTACATTGAACAGAAAAGGTATGAAATCTACATTTCTTAACCAGATAATTTAATATATTTTCAGCAATTTGCCAAAGACTTTAGGGGGGGCTTTAAACCTGCCACATGGAATCCCAATTATATGGCATTCACATGAACTTACTATTATTGTAGTCTCTGTGTTTAAGTTTATGTCCTCTCATATCATTGTATTTTTTAATTATTAATTTGACAATGCTAATAAAAGTTAGTTCATCTAGTAAAAGAATTGTGCCAACACTAACGTATTAGTTTCAATTCTTGTCGGCGGTCCTTAATTGGTTGGTCATGTCACCTATAACTACAAGTAGCACTGTCAGTCCTCCTCAAGAATTGAGACATGGACTAGGATTCGGATCCTCCAAAGGGGTGCAATTTAGAGAATGAAGCCATACTAATAACCAACTGTGGATGATAAATTCAGAAGTATCTCATGCGGTAATAAGATGCCTAATAACGTTTGTAATCCATTAAATATAATCAGTTAAGAAATGAATTAGTTTTGTGAGTAAATATTCTCTGCCCCTACAAGTGTCTAAACCAATTAACCTCTTTGAATTTTTTTACTTGAATTTCTCAACCTTTAAAGTGACACACATTCCCTCAGTCCACAACAATAAATCCTATTTGGGGAAACGATGAAGCATGTACTAATAAAAACTAGTAAGAAAAATAAGCAAGAAGAGAAAATCACAAAATCATACCTTACTAAGAGAGACATAAGTCCAGTATATCCAAGTAAAGATTGAAAAGCAGATCCAATAATTATAGCTCCCTGAAGCTCCTTCATTATATGCTTGAATTTCTGCAAATTGAGAAAGAAACCCAATCAGCTGACTTTGTTTCAATTATGCCACCAAAAAAATTATAACACGACAAAATCCCATGAGACCTTATGAATAACAAAAATTTGAGAGAAAACTGTTACAAAACTTTGTTGAATGGAACCATGATATAGACAGTAAGTATTAAGTAATTAATATTATCTGGAACATAAAGAAACAAGAAAAGAAACAGTCATACATACATACATACATTTCCATTTAATCCTTGTAACTCTGGGGAGTTTATTATAGCCAGAACCGGCGCCAAGTAAACTAATGAAGGTCCTTGTATCAAGGGCAACCTAGACCCAAAACTAATATGCAATAGAGTAGTCAATCCCGAAACAAAGAGCACCGTCGATACCACCAAAGAAGTTTCCTCCTGCATATTCACTAACAGATCAGATAACAGCACAACAACACACACACACAACAAAAACAACCTTTCTATATACAAGAGAAACAAAACACGAAAAAACTTGAAAATCACTCACATGAGAACCTCCCATAGCAGGAACAATGACAAGTGGAATGAGAACCAACGAACCTAACATTGAAACGTAATGCTGAATACCATACACACCAATTGGAACTACACATACAGATAATGATACAATCATAGTCAAAACACAGCAAAATTTTCAAAATTAGAAACAGACAATTGAAAAAAAAAAGAGGGAAAATCATCGAAATCAAAAAACTCAAAAATCCGACAAAAGTTCCAACTTATACCTAAACCAGGAAAATCTCTAAGCTCATACTTCATATGAGCGTGCCTGGATGCAAATTCTTCGTCATTCACAACCAAACCATCAAGCACTTCCTCAAACCTCGCCGTTCTCCGCGGCTGCTCCGTCACCGGTGCCGGATTCGCCTGACCGTTAGTACTCGGAACACCGTCAGAATCCCTCCGCTTTTTCGCCACTTGATCCTTAGCAACCGGAACCGGAGCAGTAGCCGGTGCCGCCGGAACGGAAACAGTAACATTGTTGTTATGCACGACGCCGTTTACCGGTGGACGAACACGACCTGCTTCGAGATCCAATTGCCGTTCGGATTCTGTAGGCTTAGGAGATAGACGGTTTATCTGGCCAGAGTCAGTGGCATTAGTCTCACCGGAGAATTTAGGCTTGAAACCGGTTTTTTTAGCCCAAGAAGAAGGTGGTATAGGCTTAGCATCAGTCGCCGGTGGCCAGGAACCATGGCGGTGGAGGTTACTGTTATCAGAATGGGACATTTTGCGAAGAAGTTAGTGGCGCATTGTTTGAAACGGTAGGTGGTAGATCTGGCGCGTGAAGTAACAGCAATGTAGAAGTGCGTGTAGGTGTTAAGTGTTAGTTAGGGTTTTGCAATCCCATGGCAATGAAGATAGAGAAAGCGTGGAAGTGGAAAAGGAAAGCAGTGGTTGAAGGAAGGAGTTAAGTTTGAGTTTGGTTTAGTTTGAGTGAGTGAGAGTGTGGACTGAAAGTAGAACACCGTTTATTAATTAATTAATTAATTAATTAGTTAATTAATTAATTAATTTTGCTTTCTAGTGTTGTTCTTTCCCGGGACAATCAGTGGAGACCAAAATATACATGCATTTTCTTTACTAGGATTCGTAATGCCAGGTCGAACGGGTTTTCATTCATTGGTTTCACTTTTTAGAGCCAAATTACTAATTCAAAATTATTATTAAAATCGTCAGATTAATGGTAATGGGTTCTTATATATTCAGTAAAGCATTTTATTTCGTATCGGACAATCCCAGATCTATAAAAAAAAATTGAATACGTGATTAATTAAATCTCGAATAGTACTATGTATTTAGTGATGAGTTATTTTAACAGAAATTGTATATTTCATTGTAGGGTGCCTTTATTTTATGAGGGTGATTACTTATCCACAACTACAATCAACTTAAAAATGGGGAGAAATGCAAAATATTGATCATATAAATGAATATAGAAAAGAAACAGATGAACAACGAAACGAGATCATAAAAGTTGGGAATATAAGATTACAAGGATTATATGTAATAAAGTATTGCTCTTGTTTCAAATATAAGGAAAAATAAATCAATAAATATTATGCTAAAATTTAGGTGCATTTTTTATATACTTTTTTGTATAATTATTAATTTAATCAATCATGATTTTATAGAATTTATAATTTTTTCAAAATTTGTTATAGTCATAAAATATGTGTTGTATATGTTAAGAACTATATGAAAAGCACATAACAAATGCATCTAAGTTTTTTCCTAAAAGTTGATGTATTTTGTGGAAAAATGACTAATAGCATATGCCTGTAGAATATAAAAATGAATAAGCTATTGTACAACCAACTTTAAAATGTAAAAGGTTGAATAGATAGCATAAGCTCGGTAAATTTATTATCTAACATATCTCTTTAATCTCACAATGCACTACACATAGAAGATTAAAATTTTGTCGATAAGATAAAAATTCAATCCTAAAACATACTCCTCTAATACCAAATATATATATAAAATAAAAAAAATAAAAAATAAAAAACCATAGATATATTTGGTTAAAATTTTATGCCAAAGATCATTTACACACACATAAATCAAAATATAAATTATTTTTTATATTATTATTTGTTATCATAATAGGTCGTTGTTCTTATATCAATTTGATTCAAACATCAACTATGTATTTTTTTATACAAATTTTAACAACATATTTAACTTGTAATAAAAATAACTCCAAATAGAATTTTTTTCATTAATTATACAGCAAATGAAATGTATTAATCATATTTTTCAAATATTTAATCAGATTTTTTACTTGTAATATTAATTGCATTGACAGTGTTTTTTTAACTCATTAACCACATTTTTAATTTGTAATAAAAATATATTCAATGACCATTTTTCTCTCAACCACGTAGTATAAATTGTATTAATAAGATTTTTTTCAAGTTATTAACCACATTTTTTAACTTGTAATAAAAATTAACTCCAACTGTCATTTTTTTTCCCGAACCACAGAGTTAGTTGTATTAATATGTTTTTTTAAGCGGTTAACCACATTTTTATCTTGTAATAAAAATAATTAAAGTCTTTTGCTAGCTGGAAAGTACAAAGGTGCAGAAGCTCGAAAGATAGCAACGGCTAATTTGTTGAGACTTTGAGGATAGTCTTTTGCATCTATCTCCATTTTGCATAAGAAACAACTCAAAGTCCAACTAATTACGGTTTGTGTTTTCATTTTTTAAATCATGTGTTTTTCATTTTTCTAAAAGTGTGTTTTTATTTTGATGAGATATGTTTAAATTGAATTATTTTTAATAAAAAAAATGAAATACAAGTTAATAAATATATAATTTTGTAAAATAATAAATAATTTGTAGAACAATTTTTGACACAATTGGTTAGTTTAAATAGTGTGTTATCCTTTTGTTCGTACACAAATTAAAAAAAAATTGCAAAGTAAACAAGTTTTAAATAAATATTCACTTTTCAAAAAAAAATTATTTTGATTATCTAAAACATGTGTTGTTTTTAATTTATCAATCGAAAGATGTAAAACTAATACAATAGTCTGTTATGATGAAGAGAAAATCAAATGATTGTTAGATAAGATACATTTTTTTAAATAATGAAAACAAGTATTTAATATATAAGTTGTTTCTTGTCCACTTTAAAAGTCTTTTATCTTATTATTGATAAATAAAATTAACACAAATTTTAAATGACAAAAATAAAAAATATTTTTAAAAGATAAATGAATCATAATTTTTTTAAATATGACAATTTATTTGAAGGTCAATTTATCACTAAATTTTCTTCTAAATACACCAATAAGAACCTTCGAATAAGTCTTTTAATTAAATTTGTTCATATCAGATAATTATATGATAAATTGTTATTAAAATTAAATAAATAAATAAAACTATTTAAAATGTTGTTCTTTCATTGTCTTATAAAATATTATGTGGATTGTATATTGATGGATCTTTGAGTATTACATGATAAATCTTTTTGTGGTTTAAGTTATATGACAGTGAGGTAAACTTTTACAATTTCAATTTTTTTTTAAAAGACAAAATATTATATTAATACGAACAAATAAAACACCATAGGTGTCTCAAAAAAGAATTTGGTACATGGCTAAAACACCACATACAAGAAAGAGCACAAAAAATATAACTCTCCTAAAAAACACATAACAAGTAACCTTAAAGTTCAACCTAGTCCCACGGTGCGCAAATATGACCTATGTTGAAAAAAACTATACTAAAAATCACAATTTTTGTTTTGTAGCCACCACCACAATCAAAGAGGAAATTGATCAATCAAATGAGTAGCAAGAAAAGGTTTACGCTCAAAAATCACATTATTATGAGTTTTCCATATACTCCAAATACACACTAGCCAAATGACACAATTTATCCTTTATCCCTTTGACCATGTGAATCAATCCACACAAAAATTGTGCATGTAGTGCGGGTGAATAGAGAAACACATAACTTATGCCCAACCATAAGCCATCAAAAGAAATACACTCAGAAAACAAATGAATAAACATCTTAGGCAATAAGTAATAAGTGTTTTTCATACGTTACTTTGAGCCTCCAATATGTCTCCACACCCACTTATCCAACTTTTGATCAAGCAATGAAAAGTTACATAATACAAAAATACACTCCAACAAAAGATTATCTTTCCATTGAAACTAACTTTTCCTCCACGCTTAACTCCCACCACCAACTCTACTACTGAGCATATCAACCATAATCACATTATTGTTTATGGCTAAATTAAACAAACGACCAAATTTAACATTTAAATTTTTACGACAAACCCACATATCTTTCCAAGACGAAGTATCATGCCTGTCTTCCACCATCCTAATAAGATTATTAATAAACCAAATCTCCTGGCTCCTTCCTACCCTTTTCCGAACTAGTTAAATGTCTCTCCACCAAGCCGACTCCATACCTCTACTCCTCTTGCTACCAGACAGCCTCAACTCATATTTATGAGAAAACCCTTAAATCACAAACCTTCTTTATCTATCTTCAACCTCTGATACCACTTTTCCAATAGGTGTGATTAAACATATGGACATTCCTCACACCCAACCTACAAACCTCATGAGACTGGCACACTAAGTCCCAGTTGACTCAATCTATCTTACAAGCCAACTCATTCCCCGCCCCCACAAAAAGGATTTAAAAATCGATTCATTTGAGATATTGTATATGACGAAGGCTTGAAGAAGGAAATAAAGTAAATTGGTAAGACAGACAAAACAACTTTAAGAAGAATTAGAGGCCACTCGTCGATAGTATACAACACTTCCCTCTAGACAACTTAGCACAAATCTTATCATTCAATAGTTTCCAAAAGGATAAACATCTCATATTTTCTTCAATAGACAACTCCAAATATTTAAAAGGCGTTTCGACACAATTTTCCTTCATCAATGTGTTTTTTAAACGTAAAATAGATCCAATTTTATTTACTTTATATATTACGAACACATTTTTCCTTCATCAATGTGCTTTTATGAAATATTTAATGTTAATAATTAGTTGTTAATTTTGTTAGATTGTTTAAAAAAAATCGAGTTGACTCTTCTTATTACTGTAATTCATCCAAACCACTAAATCACCTTATAACTACTAAAAAGAATGTTAATATGTTTGTTCAGCTTTACAATTTAAATAACAAAGAGTCTCTAATATCACCATTGTTAGAAAATCATGGAATAGACCTTTAAACATTTCTTTAAAATTCATGTTCCATGAGCTGAAGTTTTTCTAGCAAAGGATAATGTAAAACAACAAAGGTCTAATATTTAGTTCAAACTCTTATGTTTTTTGTCGTAAAAAAAATACTACTTTTATTTTTGTTATTTTTTGTTTTTGTATTAATTGCTACAAAATCATTCAATTATAATTGATCCTTATGATGTGTGTTTAATATTTAGTTTAATTCTTATATAACTCATATCGGAGTAACTAAAATTAAATATTTTACACATAACAATGACAAATTTTAAAACTAACAAATTTTGTGAGTTAAATAAAATGAATGTAATGTTGATAGTTTTAGTTATACATTGGTCCATCGAATTATGAAGTGTCTTTCTCGATTATCCTTCTACATTTTAAAGTGTGTACATAGAAAAACTAATCAAGTTATCTATTCTTTTACTAAGTTTGGTTTGTCTCTTTTTAGAAATTGTAATATTTTTGTTGGCAAGGGCTGAAAAATATTTATTTTCCTAAAGGCGTGTAGTCTTTTTGTCATGTTCTAAAGGCTTGCCCGTTATTTTTCAGAAAACTGTTGCTTAAACTTGAATAACATTTTATAAAAGAATTGTAAATATTTTCGTTATACAATATCTTATTTAATGACAGCCAATCAACCTCACACAAAGTAAAAAAATAAAAATTCTTTATTCTTATATCTGTGACATCTAATTAATTACCGATAAAATTATAATTGATTTAATTGTTTATGATATTAATTTAAATCGTGATTTAACTAGTGATTAATTATATAAATAAATTAAATATAATTTTAATCATATATTCAATTGAATTAATGTGTTTAAAATTTTTTTCATAGTAAATATCAAGTTGTAGAGAAAAATAGGTTCATTAAAAAAATAAAAAATCAACCGTGTAATTTTAAAAAACCCAAATATTAAAAGTTATTCGAATTATATTTATATTGAGACGAAGCACAAAATCCCATTGTTCACGTAACCCTAACAGGCGGCCACACCGCCCTCGACATTAGGGTTTATCTTCTCTTCTCCGTTATACTCCTCTGGTAAGCTTCATCTTTTCTTCTCCATCGTTTCTATCAATCTATTTAATTTCTCGTTAGTTAACGCTCATAAAACTATCATTAATTTTCTATTCGCTTCAATTTGAACTAAGCTACAGTCATAGATACTTTCTATTCCTTAGGTAACTCAACTGTCATATCTTTTCAGCTCTCTCTGATTCTGTTGTGGATTTCATTGTTGTTTGTTTTGGTTTTGTTTTTGCAGTGAATTATTGATTTAGTTTGGAGGCACAATGAGATTGGAAAAGTGTTGGTTTTGTTCTTCTACTGTATACCCTGGACACGGAATCCAGTTTGTTCGTAATGATGCTAAGGTAAAATATTAAGTACAATCTGTTTCTTATTTGTATGTTGTTTCATTTGCGTGTATAACTATTATAGACCTTATAGCTGTTGTTGAATATGTTGATTTTGATTGAGGTATCCGAATACGATCCTCTAATGGTGCTGTCTTCTGTCATAGTTTTGAACAAAATTGTGAAATAGAGATTATAGCATAGCAGAATTTGAACAAAATGTTATTATTGCGCGGTTGGTGACTTGGTACAAATTGTTGTTGGATAGGGATTATAGCAATGCAAAATTTGAATAAACCATTATTTTCTGCGAAGTTCAATTGACAACACTTATTATGAAATTATAGTTAGTCTTGTGCATTGTAATTTGAGATTTTAGTACCCTTGCTCGAGATTTTTGATATCTGAATAGGCTATTTTAGGAATGAAAAGTGTTAGCAGTTCTGTTATGTAAGACGCTGTAGTGCTATAAGTGTAGTGGAGTTTCAACAAATCGCTATTGCTTCACAATATGTTATTTAGTACCAATGTTACCAAATAGCTACGCTATAACACTATTGTGTAGTGGAATTTGAACAAACTACCACTTTCCGTGACCTTGCAATTGGCAACACTTAGTGTTAGTAATGTTAGTTGGGGGATTCGAACCTGCATCCCCTTGTCTCTCTACATCCAAACCTCAAAATCATTGAATCACTCCAATCTGGACTTGCATCCTGGACTTGAATTGATTGCTCGGGTCACCTATCTAGTTATTGATTATCACTATTTCACTTTTACATGTAACTGACAGGTAATCCCACCCAAGGGTAATAAGTGGCTTTGTCTGTGATGTTTTTGTTCATAGCTCCACTTCTCATGGCCAGTGGTTATAGTGTCTCACAACTGTTTTTGTTGCAGATTTTTCGATTTTGTAGATCAAAGTGCCACAAGAACTTTAAAATGAAGAGGAACCCTCGGAAAGTAAAATGGACCAAGGCATATAGGCGGGTGCATGGAAAGGATATGACACAGGTAAATGGAACTTTGATTCCCTTCTCGTCCTGGTCTCATATGTGTGCTTGGTTACTACTCTCTTGGTTTGAAGAAGCTTCACACTTTTGTGTTTTTTTTGTAGGATTCAACCTTTGAGTTTGAGAGAAAGCGCAACAGGCCTGAGAGATATGACAGGAATCTTGCTGATAATGTCCTCAAGGCCATTCCAAAGATTGATAAGATCAGAGGCGCCAGGGAGGAGAGTCACCACATGAATAGGTTATTCTTTGACTCTACTTTTATTCATATTTCAAAACTTTATTACAGGTTGTTTTCATTTTGGAGCTCCAAACATATTTGGATTGACTTATTCAATTATTTGAGCTTGTCTAATGACTGTAAATACTTGAGAGATTGTTTGGAAGAACTTATAGAAACAACTTATGGATGTCATAGACTGTTTTCGGCTTATTTACATAAACTCTTTAGGATAACTGCAGCTTATATGAAAACAATTTGACTTTATAGCTTATATTAAAACAATTTGACTTTATAGTTTATATTAAAACAATTTGAGTGAATTTTATCTTTTGTTATAGAAATCACTTATTCATAAATATTTATGTGATAAGTGCCTATGCTATAAGTACTTATTTAAGCTGTTTATCCAATAAAGCCCTTGTGCTCTTCTAACATTCTGATAAACTCTCATAGGATGAAAGGAAAGAAACAGAAGCTGGGGAAGGAAGCAACTAGGGAGTTGGAGCAGAGCATTCATATGATCAAAGCTCCTTCTGTGTTTGAAAAGGACCCGACTCTCACTCTAGTTACTACGGTTTCCAAACAACAATCAGAGAGCAATCCTGCCATGGAAGAGTGATAATATCAGTGTTGCACCCCTTGATGTTGGCCCAACTTACAAGTTGATTTGTTGACCATCAGTGATGTGAATGATGAAATTTTGAAACAGAGTTTTCTCATTTGAGAATGTGTTTGTGATGTTGTTTTTGGATAATATTTAATGATTAATGAGATTAGTGAACTTATTATATATCAAGCTAAGTTGTTACCTAAGATGGAGTCTTCTTAGGCCTCTCGAAAATCTATCATGAGTATCTAAACAAAAATATGAGTATAGAAAAAAATGAGCGGCACTTCCTTTAAGTTCAATGCAAATATCGTAATACGATACATTACTAAGAAGTTTCTGGAGATACTTACCATTCATTTGCATGATAAAAAATAGCTAATTTTTGCCGAGAAATCTGGCTAACGAGTTTTAGTCTTGTCTCAACTTACGATTTTCTTATCAGTTAGATAAAGAATTCAATTCACATTAAGGATTACTATAAGTGCCTTTGAATATTTATAATATTCTTTAATTTTATTTATCTTTTTATTACCATTTTTAACTACTCAAAACTCAATTTATTACAAAATTATCATAATTCACTTATCATAATTCAATTATTTAAAATTTACATCACTCATAACTTGTATCCTATTAGTTCCCTATTGATATTGTGATTAAAGTGACCCAAGAAGGTATGTTTATTGTTCTATTTTTTAGTTCGTAATTTTTTTTAAAATCTAAAGATTTTACGTGAGCTCAGTTTACGTACATTGTAACATTACGTGAACTGAATCCACGTACATTATAAAATTGTAGAAATATCAGGTTGTACGTGAATTAAGTTTACGTAAACGTACATGATTTAAAATTGTGTAATTAATGGAATTTGAGAATTATTGGTGGTATTCACGTAAACGTATTTAAACTAAGTTCACGTACATTGTAAAATTGTAAAAATCGTAGGCATAGCAACGGGGCACTACACCAAACTAATGCAACGGGGCACTACACCAAACTAATCAGGGAAAATCTGCACCCGCCCCTATTTCATAACGGGTGTGAAATTTAGACCCATCTTTGCGCTGCAACGGAATTCGAGTTTCCCCGCTTACCTCCGCACTTATTTATATATATAAAATTATAATTTTTAATATTTAAAAAAATATTAAATATATTCCATATGTATATGCATATAAAATTTAAAAACTATAATAATATCACTAGCAAGACGAGTTCGGGTGCGGGTGCGGTGTAGATATCACTACCCCAAACTTGTCCCGACCTTCGAATTTTATTTTCGAAGAAAATCCGTACACAATCAAAGTGGATATTCTCCACCCAAATCAAGCGGGTTTGAGCGGGCACCTGTTGGTGCAAGTTATATTGTCATTCCTAATTCCAGGTAGTATGTGAACTGATTTCACGTATCAGTATTGCATAATCCTAAATTTTGTATGTTCTTTTTTTATGTTGATGAAAATGTTGATGAAGATGAAGATGAGGATGAAGATTAAAATTGAGAGAAGTTAGGGTTTTGAAAATGAAGATGAATGAATGAGATTAGAGTTAAAAATTTAATTAATAGATAAGGACATTTTCGATAATTTTTTTTCTAAAAAAAGAGTGGTGTAGGTACCATTTTTTTGTAAATTATTAAGAATTTAAGAGTATCCAATTTTTGATAATAAAAAAATAATAATTATTTCTTGATAGAACACGTGTCTGTTTAGCTTTCATCTCCCTCCAGACAGCGATATAGAAGCAACGGCAACCATAGAAACTGACACAAATATAAAAAAAGTAACGAGTCAGAAGCAGTGACAGTAACTTAATACAGTAGAAGAGAAGAAGTAAAACTGAGCTTCCATATTATGTTTTTAGTAGCAAAACCTTGTTGTTCCTTTCTACATGTTCCTCTCGATTATGATTTGAATTCCACAATCCGAAACGTCGTCGTTAGATGCAGTCGGAGCAGCGTTCAGAATGTTGAATTATTGAAAGTAGCGAAGAGGGTGGTGCTTGTTAGGCACGGACAGAGCACGTGGAACGCCGAAGGGAGAATCCAAGGCAGTTCTGATTTCTCCGTTCTTACTAATAAAGGAGAGTCTCAGGCAGAGACTTCACGCCAAATGCTCATCAACGACAATTTCGATGTTTGTTTCGCGAGGTAGTTCTGAGATTCATTTATTTGAGTTTATATACTCACATTTTAAACTATTTGGGGGATTTAAATACAAACATTTATATGTTTAATGTTTGTTCTTCTTTCTTTCTAGTCCTTTGGCACGATCTAAGAGAACAGCTGAAATCATTTGGGGACCTCGCCAACAACTCATTATTCCCGAGTTCAATTTAAGGGAAATAGATTTGTACTCCTTTCAAGTAAGTTTCATATTCATCAATTTCACTACAGCTTCATAAACTTATTCCCGCCTCTGCATTCTATTAATTTAGCATATTTTGTTGTATTGTTGATTCGTTATTCTTGGATATAGTTGAAAGTAAAGTTGTAAATTTATTTGCAGTGAAGGACAAATTTAGAAGAAAAAGTGTTACACCAAAATTTAATATCCTGAATAGATAACTTTATTAAACATAAACACCTATAGTACGCGAGCATGTACCACAAATATCTAACAGGTCGAAAAGATTAATAAGAATGTTAATCAAATTCATATAATTTATCCATAATGAACGTAATTGAATTTTTTTTTTTGGGTACCTTTTAGGGGCTATTGATGACTTAGTGTGACCAATATTGTTGTTTCTGTTATTGTTGTATTTTAGGGTCTGTTGAAGCATGAGGGAAAAGCGAGATTTGGTTCTTCTTATCAACAATGGCAGGTTGATGCCGCAAATTTCGTCATTGACGGTCATTATCCCGTGAGAGAGCTGTGGGATCGCGCTAGGAGCTGCTGGACTAAAATCCTAGATCATGATAGCAGGTCTGTTCTTGTGGTTGCTCACAATGCTGTTAATCAGGCTCTTATTTCCACAGCAATTGGTACCTGTTTCTCTCTCTAAGGAAATATTGATGATAAAAAAGTTGGAATTCTGTCAATTTTAATAATGTGCTAACTTTTACTTCCATTCCAAGCAACCAGGTTTAGGGGAAGAGTACTTCAGAACTTTACTTCAGAGCAATTGTGGTGTAAGTGTGCTG
Organism: Cicer arietinum; assembly: GCF_000331145.2. Taxonomy (NCBI): domain Eukaryota; kingdom Viridiplantae; phylum Streptophyta; class Magnoliopsida; order Fabales; family Fabaceae; genus Cicer; species Cicer arietinum. The sequence continues at coordinate 63,454,559 of NC_021165.2, read as the reverse complement.
GATTTCACCCCGAGATCGGATGGTGTCTCTCCCCTTATTTCCCTCAACCGCTTAAACCAGGTACATGGTACACTTAAAGGGTAAAAAGCCACAAACTTGACTAGCTGAATATGGATGTAGGGGACTGGCTTTGTTATCCTTGTGAAAGCTTCAGATTATAGGCTGATGTGAATTTCTGCACTTGTAGATTGTATTATTCCCACTTTCTAAAACAAATGTTGTTTAACTATCTGCACCTATGAAGCATGTACACGTCTGAGATTAGACGTGTCGATGTGTCTAACATGCGTACAACACATGTTTGACAACTCAAACAAGTGTCTCAATAAAACTTTTGTTCTTCGCTTTGACACTCCTTGGGCACATCTACGGGAGTTAAAGACGTGTCGAAGCAATATGACTAGGGATGGTTAAAGACATTAAATTTGATTTTAGTTTTTTGATTGTAGATGGATGAAAGAAGGTGAAAGACTATCATATGTTATTTTAGAAGTTTTTTTGTAATGATTGATGAAACAAATTGCTTGTCAACATTTTTTGTCATGTCGAAGTCCGTGCTTCATAGATCTTCACAATGTGGACAACTTTTTAAGCTTTCCCTTAAATAGAATTGAACTATTAATGCAGACGCCTGGTTCACCTGTTGCTGGAGGGAAATCTGGAGGTAGAGAAGCAAGTAAGCGGATCATACTCGTTTGTAACGGATCTACTCAGGGAAATACAGAGGTAAGAGGAAATGGCTAAAATGTATTTTATCAGATATAACTTGTCAAAGGGTCATTAGAAAACATTCACAAATAATTTTAGTTTCTTATTTATTTCCATTTCTGTGAAAGTTATTAACATTCTGCAAAATGTTTCAGAGAAATGAAACTGTATATTTAAGAAGATGGGTGTTTATTCAAAAATATTTATGTGGTTGGGATTCTGTAGCTGTTTTTCCTTGTTTATATATTTACTTTTCCTTAGAGGTAGAAGTAGAGGGAAGCTAGGCCAAAATATTAAGACAGGTTTAGATTTTAATGGTCTATTATTGGATTTGATTCATGACAACTGGACATTATGGTGTTGTTTGGTCCATATAGCAGACTCCACCAACTGGAAAAGAGATTTGGTGGTTGTTACTGTATTTTATAAAATTATCATTGATCTATGGTATGCATTGGACTGGAAAATGTTAAATAGAACTGTTTATATACTTTCAATGTGTATCTTTTGGAATAATTGATTTATGACAAGAAGGTTCTATAAGTTTTATTTCAAATGCAGTTCTTCATGTTAGGTATCTAAACGAACTACCTTACTACAACAGGATGGTTTTCTTTTTGTCGGTGATCAGCCGTTGAACATGCTTGGCGTTATACAGGTATTGACCAGTTTATCAGAAATAAGTCGGCAGAAGTTATCTCATCTGACTGAACTTTTGCATGTATAATAGTCCCAGAAATCTGCAGAGCTACTTCTTGATTTGAAAGTGAGTTCCATAATTAGCAGTCCTAACAAATCTTGTATTGAGACAGCCACAGCCATATCCCAGGTAAGCTCACTTTTGGTTCTTTTCAGTTTATTCCATCATGCTGGATTCTTAGTCTCTTAACCATCAGGTTCTCAAGAGAAAGAGACTTTTGTAATTCGGAGTTTGGCTATGAGGTAAGTAAAACATGGTCAAAGATTGTTTCAGCCGGGGTTTGATCTCGGATTCTCCAAATCAATTTGACCTTAATTGAGTGTGATTAACCACTTGAGTCTAAGCACTTGATTTTAAGTTGCATTAACCGGCTAGTATTTGCATATGCTTCTGTGTTCTGAATAGGCTCTTGCTTTGATATACCAATTAAATTGTATGCCTGAACTAGTAAATTTCGGCTTTCTAATTCATTTATTATTGTTCTAGTCTAATTAAACCGTTAGGCATGATTTAGGTACAAGAAGCAGCAGATTGCTTGGGTGCTGATTCTGTGCCACGATATGTTGAGATGAAGCAGATGGAGAACCTTGATATTGAAACTATCTTTAAACAATCCAAAATGGCAAGTAACTTACAGTTTAGATTTGTTTGTATATTGAAGCATGATTTGTCATTTGCAAATTATTTGATTCAAGAAATGAAATTGAAGACTACTAATTAATGAAGTGAATGATCTTTGATCAAGCAATGATCTTAAGAGTTTGTTAAATACCAATTGAAGATTTAGTATGTAGATAAAAATACTTAACAGTATTGAAAGGAAGAATATGGCCATGTCAATATATTAAGAAGTATATAGGGTTTGCTTGGATTGACTTATTTAGTATTTGTAAGACTGTTGGGGAAAAATTATAGAAACAATTTATAACATGTCTATAAACAGTTTTCAGTTTATTTCTATAAGCTCTCCAAGATAGTTTAGGAAAACAATTTGATTTAGTTTGTTTGTTTTTTTGTTATAGAAATAGATTCTACATAAGCAAACACTCATATGATAAATGCATATACTACAAGTGTTTAATTAAACTGTTTATCTAAACAAGACCTTAAACTAGGAAAAAGTTTCACTAACTCTTAGGTACTATGAGTTTCTTCTAATTTTGATCTCCATTATTTAAAACCTTCATATTCCTAAATAGAAAAAGCTTAGTGAATAATTTATGTGTGCATCATCACTGCATCATAGTTATGTTCTGTCTAAATTTTTCTTCATTTATTGCAGGATATTTCGAGTTTCCCAGCATTTCAGCCCGGGTGGTTAAATAAAGTTGAAGATGAATTGATAACAAAATTATGGGACCAATCTGGAAAAGCCTGGAAATCCTTGTTGGATGAAATATCTGATGAATCTAGGTCCGGAGAAATTGTAGTTGCAGTTAGTCATCCTGCTATTCACATAGCACTAATGGCGCACTGCCTTAACTTGACCAAGGAATGGCTGGGATCGTTTCATCTCGATGCAGGGAGCGTTAGCGTCCTTGACTTCCCCGATGGACCTAAGGGAAGAGGCGTAATCGGATGCGTAAATTATACTGCACATTTGGGGAGATGGTCCATCCCTATTACAAGGTCAACATACGATGTTGAAGAGGTTTAGCTGTGTACTCAGTTCTTAATCTATGAAAACCAAATATTTCAGTGAATGTGACCTACAATGGACAAAGTATATATATATATATATATGTATATATATTCTTCCTGGGTTAAGATATACCACTTCAAGACATAATTTCTTCTTGTTGTGTTTATAAAAGATAATTTGAGCTTATATGATTATCACATACAATCATGTCATTTTTATACGATGTTTTCAGTTTATTTTCACTTGGAAGTTTATTCTATTCCCTATTCAATTATAACTTGTACATTAAGTGGTTATTGAATAAGCATTTAGTTAAGATTATCCAAACACCCTTTTAAATTGTTGTGTTGTGTGCCATTCATAAGACCAATCATTCAAGGTAATGTGTCTCAGAGGAAAACATATAAATTTTTGAAAATAATAAATTTAACTAATGATAAAAAATAATTAATACACTCTATTTTTTGTCTTTTTCTCTTCAAATGGAATCATTTATTTCTTTTTGAGAAATGAAAATGATTTCAACCCTCCTTACATAACTCTACATTACTGTATAGTGCATACCATGTTCTCATGTATTAAAGATGTAAAATTAATTACAAGTTAGTTATTTTAATTAAGTTTTAATTATAGTCAGTTAGAACAACTAATTCATAACTAATCTAATACTAAGACCCAACGAAACGAAAGCTCTTATCATACACCTCTAAGCAAAGTAAACTTCTAATAAAGCAAAGTGCAGAAAATTATGTGTAAAATACGTGTGTTGGCTTTATGCAGAAAATAATAAAGCAGTTATGTGCGTTGGCTTTATGCAGAAAATTATGCAGCAAAAGATATGTGCTGTTGTATCTGTCATGTATTGTTTTACTAGCACACCTTGTGCTTTAATGTTATTTGAATTTCGTTTGTCTTTTAAATAAATAAATAAATAAAGCAAAGTGCAGACCATGTTATTAATTAAATATATAAACGTTGCACTATTTTTGGTGAGTAGTATAAAACTTTGCTTTGAAATCTGCAAATTTCATAACATCATTTGTAGGCAATTTTTGAAGTGAAATACTTTTGTACTACTACTTTGGAAATTCCTATAGTTGTATTTAGTACAATTATTTTTCATCACAATTCTTCGGATTTCATGGCATAAATAATACACTTTCCATTACAAAATATAAACAAGTTAACTATTTATGCACGCGAAGGATGCTAAACCTTTTTCCTTCATCTTCTTCGTATAAAAAAGGTAGTTTAGGATCAGTTTTTGTCCAAAATCAACCGTCGTTTTTTATAATAATTATTTTATCTAAATAAGGATTTTTTACATCAATCAATTTTTTTTTTTGTGTTTTGTTATCTTGTCAAGTGAATGTAATGTATTTGTTTTTCTAATCTCATTGTAGTGTTTATTTTCTTCAAATTTTTAAATTAACTTTAATCTAAATCAGACAAATTCAATAAGGATTTCAACATAGATTTTTTAGTCACTTTAATTTAGTTAAATTTATAGACAAATTATTGTTTTATGCTATTAATTTGGATGTTGCAGATTCGTACGCAAATTTATTTTTTATAATTTTAGGAATTTATATTTTGAAATATTCTTTTAATTTGAATGAACTTTTTAGTAAAAATAACTATTTATGCACTTATTAAAATAATAGCTATTTACATTTATTCTGGTAAACTCATTTAAAAGTTAAACTTTATTGTGTAAAGTACTTTTCATATCTGATTTAGTTGCATATAAAAATGGATATTTAATCTAAAAATGTTGACGTTAAATAAATGTTTTTTATTTTATTTTATTGTATTTTTATATTATCATTAAATATGTTGAAAAGAATCCATTTTTAATTATATTTTGTTGCAAGTGAAGCGTGCCAAATTTATTTATATTGTTACAGTACTCCTCTGCTATCACTATAAAAAGTAGGGATAAGATAAAAACATATTAGTGTGCTTTAATTTCTTAAAGCAACAAATAATATGAAATGAAAACCATTCCAAAAAATAATTATATATATATTATATAAAGGGAAGAGTAGAAATGTTAAGCAATTATTAAAAATAAGATTGAATAAGTTTTTAAATTTTAAAAATTTATTTTAAGTTCATATAAATTTTGTTCTACTTTTTAGTTCTTACATTTTTTATTCTTTTAATTTTTATTAGATTAAAATAAAAGTTAAAAGTGAATAATTTAAATAAAAAAAAAACTATATTTAAAATGTTATAATTTTATAGAGATTAAAAAAATATTTAATTTAAATTTATTTGTAAAATAAATGTTGAATTTTATAGCTTAAGATAGAATTTGCCACTTGTATAAAACAAGAAAGGAAACTTCCTCCTTTGCCCTGATGGCTGATACCATCGTGCAAATCTTATTTTAAGACATGAAGACACACACTGTGGATGGTAGCTCTGCCTCTACAAAGAAGTGATATACCTGCAAATATTAATTTATTAAGGTAATGTTATTCGAATATGAAATTTGATATAAAATGAGACGAAATTATAATACGATATAAAATATAGTCATGTTTTATTTTTATAAAACGTGAATATTATATTTATATTTTATTTTATATTTTGATAACATTATTAATAAATTTATTGTCTTAATTTGTTTAAGATACTTTTAAAATAATTTGTTTTGATAGTATTTAATCTTTTTGTTCTAATATTTTTAAAAATAAAACTTCAAATTAAAAATTTATTTAAATAGTTTCTCTTAACATGTGATTTTAAATATTTAATTTATTTATTATAGCTTTTTTGGATAATAAAGTTTCAAAACATAATTGAAATGAAAAGCTAATTTGATAAACTTTTTATAAAAATCATTTTCAAAAGATATACTTTTTAAAAATATAATTTTTATCGTGTTAAAATTTTGAATAATGAATATTTTAATTGTTGCTTGTCAAAATTAATTTTTTTAATCAATAACAAATAAGTTTAAAATTAATTTTACTATTTTTTAAATAATTCTCATAAAAATTATTTTTAAAAATAAAAAATCAAAATTAATTTTTAAAAGTATTAAACATACAAACTCATTATGGATTTGATGGGATAGGATAGGACCCAAGTCCATTCCTAAAAAAAAGAAAAAAATTTATTTACCAAGAAACTAATTATATATTTAAAAAATTACAATTTCATATTTAAAATTCACTTTTACATAATTGCAATTAATTCTCGTAAATATCATTATAATTAATTAATAATAATATTTTTAATTTAATAATATTAATATTTATCAATGTAATTATTACTTAATAATAATATTAAAGAGATTTAGCCAGTATAATTTCATAAGTCATTGATAATTTCAACTATATGAATTGGCTACTCTGTTAAGATTATTATACACTTTGAGATCCAATGATTAAATATATCATTTGAACCCATCACACGGAACAAGTTGTTCATTCTACCGACATTGTCAGCTATATTATTTTATAGATTTTTAAATTAAATATATTTTTAATCTTTTATAAAATTTTAATAATTTGTTTTTAATTTTTATATACTTTTTAATTTATTTTTAGTTTCAAAAAATTTTCTAGTTTTGTTTTTGCTGTGAACTTATATTTATTATTAAATTTTTAAATAATTTATCTACACATGTTAATACATTATAATAGGATCTCTTAGTTTTTTTATTTAAATATCAATTAAATATAAATTTTTAAGTTTTAAACACTTAAAAATTTATATGTAATTCATTTATATTTTATAAATTTTAAATTTTTGTGAGGAAAAATCATAGAATGTTCTAAAGAAATAGTATGAAATAAATCATTCTAAAATTTTAATAAAAGATATGAGTTAGTTTAAAAATAAAAATAAAATTATAATTTGTTTTTTTCTTTCTAAACTAAAAATCAAGAATGTTTTTTTACAGACAATAGAAACAAAATTTTAAAATTTTATAATGATTAAATATTTAACTCTAAATTTTTGTTAATTTATGCTCACTTGACTCTAGTATCCAGACGAATTTTAAGTATCATTTTCATCAATTAATTTAATCAAAGTTTCTGTTAGCTAGAAATTGGACACTTCACCAAACTCCCAATAACCAATAGTACAAAATCTCATCAAAAGATGATGCTTCTTAATAGGTTTTTTATAATAAAGATTCGGTATATAATTTTTCACGTTCCTTATAACATTATAATTTTTTACTCATATTTGGAGGAGACTGAGTTGGAAGATTAATTAATTGCACATGCTTATGTAGATAACGTGACATGTTTATTTTGATTATTACTATTTATACTACATACAATATTTAAAGAAAATTCAAGAGAATAAACAAAAACCACCCTACATATGGATCTTGCCAGTACGAATTGGAAAATTAGTTGAGAAATTTTTGGTCCATTGACTTTGTGTCTATAATTTTTATATTTTCATTTTTCCCTCTATGCAAAAGAAAGGCAAAACCTAAAAATAGTGTCGTTTCTTAGTTTTTTTTAATAAAAAATTGAGAAATGAAAAATTATCATTAATTAAAATAAGACTAATGACTATTTTATGAGATGGAATTCAAATTTTATTCGTATTCAATATCAGATTCTTAATTTGAATTTATGATTGTTTTTATGGGGAATTAATTGTTGGATCGGTACAGAAAAATTCATGAAAGTGGTTGTTTTTATAAATGAATAGTTGAATTTTGCTTCTTGTCTATTGCAAATTCGTCTTTCATCACTTTGTGTTGAAGTCCTCAAGCTTCTATCTTTCCATGTTGATAGTTTGTTTGGATGTTTAGGGATTTGTGCATTTGTTTTACTTGTCTAATGTTTCTATATTTCTTTAAGTTGAGTGTTTTAGTTTTATTTTGGTTTCTACTTATTGTTGTATTTTGTTCCTTTCTTTTAGACTTTGTCTTATTACATTTTCTTGGATTCTTTCTTGTATTGGATTGAAGTATTTTTTGTATTTTATATCTACATATTTTTAGATTAAATATATTTTTAATCTATATAAAATTTTAATATTTTAATTTTAATATTTTAATTTTAATATTTGTAAAATAAAAATATAATTTTTAATCACTACAATTAATTTTAGTTCTTATTGGATCAAAATATGTTTAACTGTTCTTTACTTTAAAAAATTTTGCATGATTTTTTTTAAATATATTTAGAATATTAAAAAAAAATATCCACAAAAATTTAGAATTTTTTAACTTATAATAAATTAAATATATATTTTTTAAATGTAAGAAACTAAAGATAAAGTAATGATAACGTAGACTTATTAATTAAATTTTGAGTTTATTTTTTGTGAATAAATTTTTTAATTGTTATAAATATATTTGTAAAAATTCAATAAAAAATATGTGTTGAATTAAAGTAGGGATTAAAACTCTATATACATGCATAATAATTATAATAATTTTGTATGATTAAAAGTTGTATTTTTATTTTATAAAAATTAAAAACACATTTAACGTTAAATATATATTTTTTCATTAAAAAAAAGTTGGTTAGTAAGATGATACCCACTACCACAACAAGAACCATTTAAGCACTAATCATTTTGTAATCCAATCTCTCAAATAATAGTTTTTTTTTTAACATACATTGAAATCCGATTTTATATAAATTTTTTAATCTTTCTCATCTTATTTCTAAGAAAATTATGAGAACTATTCAATAACTTAATTAAAAAACTAAATATTTATTTCTGTTGAGCAATTCTTATGAATTAAAGTAATTCTAAATTGAATCCTAAGTCAACTAATCTCGTGTCATGATCACCATGTTGTCAGTTCTACACAAATGTATATTTGCATTTGCTAACAAACATATATATATATATATATATATATATATATATATATATATATATATATATATATATATATATATATATATATGCACTAATTTAATTTTAAGAAAATTCATTGTTCTGATTCCCTGAAATATTAATTTGATTTAAAGCCAGTTGGTATATAATATTAATTCATAGCTAGCATCCCTAACATCCTTCTCACAAACTTGTAACTTAAACAAATATTAATTGAAGAAAAAAAAAAAGTCAATATTTGAAAATTTAAGAAATGAAATGATTAGAAGAAATATAATAATTATTTTATCAAATTATTTTTATTAATTGTTAGTTGATTTTTGTTAATTATAATATATTTGATGTTTTGAAAGTAGTGCACATAATAATAATTGAAGAGTATAATTAAAAAAAATAAAATTACATTCAAAATTAAAAATAATATTTATCTTAAAACAATTTATTTGTACTAAAATGATACTAATTGTAAAAGAGTATTCCATTAGTGGTCCTGAATTTTTTGTAGTTTCAACTTTTTAGGTAAATTAAAAGTATGTTTAGTTTTTAATATAGGCGCATTTTATTTCTTTTTCTTTTTTAGTTTAAATTTTTTGATGAAATTTTAGTTTATTTTTTATATTTTAATAATAATTACATGTGAGTGAGTTTTTGGATTTATTTTTACTATCCTTCATTTAAAAAAAAAGAGTAATCTAGTTATTCTATCTAATCTTATTTTTATAAAAAAATTATAAATTATTGTAAACAACTTTTAATTTGAAATTATTTTATAAAATTTTAGAGTTTTCTTTTAAAAAATTCCTTGTAAGTTTTATTTTTAAATAATCCTTTAATGATATATGAAAAAAATAAAATTATAATATATAATTTATTTATACATTGCCACACCATCTCTTAACTTGATAGTTCATTGTTAGTTAAATGAAAATAGGCATTACGCAGCAAATACAATAAAATAAAATAGGGATTTATTTTTCTAAAATAAACAATTTACTATAAATGATAAAGTGAATAGTATCAATTATTGATAATTAAATAAGTGATTGATATTACGTGTATATATGATCAATCATAAGTGATTATAATATCAATAATTAATTCACCTATTTTTATCAACTTTTTACTTTAGATAAATCAAATTCGTAAAATAGATACACAATTAAGGACAGTAGAAATCTGAACAAAATTGCTAGTAGAAATCCATCTCTATACTATTTGTATAATAATGAAAATACCTCAATTACTAGTGAGGATAATTGAGTAAAATTATCTTTATTTTTATTTTATTTATAATTTTTTAAATTTATGAAAAATGATACTCCTCAAAAGAATTAAGTCATTTAATTTTTTTACATATATTAAAAAATGTATAAAGAAACGAGAATATTAATTTTATCAAATTAACTATTCATACATTATTAATATTATACATACATAATTAAAAATATTGTATTAAAAATAATAAAAATATTATTAAAATAAAGAATACAACGAAATAAAGTATATTAAAAATAAAAATGATCCATTATTCTAAAACAATTTTGTGTGTGTAAAATGTATATTATTATGTACAGAAATAATGAAATGTAACCATTATTGGTATAAAGATTATTTATTCACAGCACTAGAAGAGCAGTTATTTGGTACCTGTAACAGAAATGTTCATAAAAGAGTGGGCCTCATAAACAGTAGCTTCAGTTAAATATACAGCATTGTCATGAATATCATATTTAATATTTAAAGCTAAAGTTATACTATGGACCAAGTAAACTGAGGTTCAGTTAGATTAAATTGTACTCCCCAATGTCAATGTTACTTTAATTCAGGACTCTTCTGTACATCAACAACCATAATCCTTAAACCATATCCACTACTTGATAGTTCAGATATTTTCCATTGTCAAAGTTTTCGTGAATTTAGACAAATATTTTTCTCATAATTGCAGTAGTAATATATATAAATATTTTGAAAAAGTTTTCGTAAAACATTGTAATTGCAATTGACGTTTTTTTTCCACAATATCAACATTCGCTATGTAACTATAATTTAATTAAAATCACAATTTTCATAGTCTATTTATCATTTTTATCTACTGCTATTGTGTTTTTTGTTTTTTCATAATTGTTAAGATGCACATATATACAACATATATAATAAAAAAAATTAATATATTTTCTTAATATTTTTTGTGTTATTTTTAATTTAAATTATGTATAATTACTTATAATTTCTTCAAATTTATGATAATTTCAAGTCTAGAAATCATATTCTCAAAATATATGGAGTAGAAATAAATATACTCATATTTGTTAAAAAGTTGAAAAAAAAAATTTCAGAGACTCCCATAACTTCCATAATTTGCATAGATATTCCCAAGTGAGAAAGTGTATATGTACTTTCCCATAGAGTTATATATATTATTTTATTTAAAAAATCTCAAAACTATCAATCTTCCTAGGAATCTTTGAATTGTGTGCCAACCATTTCATAAGAAAAATACCCAAGCATCAAATACTCATCCTTAAAATAGTAAGCTATTTCTAGAATAATTTTTTAGTTTACGAAATAAACAAACGCCTCCTATATTTTTTTCAAAGTTAATTTATTATAAAAAATATATTTTATATTAAAAACAACACAAAAATTACTTAAGAAAATGCATATTTTTCTACTCTTTCTATTCCTATATATTTATAAACACATTTTTTTTATATACTTATTACATAAATTAAAAACTAAATTTAAAATATCTATGTTGACATTCCTAAAACATCTTTCACACATAAATGTACTTAATTTATTTTTTCAAAATAAAGTAGTATAACTAATAAAGAATATGTTTAAAAGAATAACAATAAATATATCTAGTAAATTAAAATAAGACTTATAATTAAAAACAATTTTTTTCTCCAATAAGTATTTATAATTAGGAAGAGATGAAGTATATATTATTGATTAATTCCATTTGGAACAAGTAGTATAACACAAGGTTTTAAGTTTGAATGCAAAAAGTTAATTCATGTGTTAGCTGGTCCAACATTTCCCAATATTCCCGCTAATATGTTACCACATTTTTTCAAAGTTTCACTAACAAAAATAAAAAAGATGAGTGTACGAACACTTCTATATCATGACAAAAGAAAGTTCAAATTCAACTTTGTCAGTTAAAGATGCTCAAAATATATGTATGTGTGTTTGGTTGAGATAGAATTTCTTGGTTGTAATATTACATAAGGCCAAAAGCACAATAATTTTCCTTTTCTGTTGGATTCCACCTATGCTCTTTTGAATTGTCACCCTCACTTGCTCGTTTAGCTCTATATAAATGTATATCATCATTTAGAAAATAGAAAGAAGAAAAAACAATGGGATCCAATTTGGTCTTTCTTCATATTCATAACCACTTTAATTAAATTATCTAGAACAACAAAATAAAGTCATTGTTTTTGCTACTTATGGATTTGTTTGTGATACGTGGACTATAGTTGGCAAATGTTTTTTATACAACCAATTCCACTAAATATTGTTAGATTTGTCATGATTTTTAAATTACGGTTCAATTAGTTCATTATATTTAGATAAAATCACTAAAAAGTATAATTTGATCAATTTAATTATGATTGAATCAACTATATCAAATTAAACACGATTGAATCTAATTTTATTAAATATTTTTTTTTATATACGATAATCAAATTGTTCTACACAATCTCAATTATAATATAATATAATTGATTAATCATAAAAGATGGATTGGATTCATGAGTGCCTACGATGCATGAATCTCTAGGGTCTCCCTTAAGACTACTACTAGCTACCAACATCAACTTTTGTAAAGTATGTCTAAGACATAATAAGATAACGTTAACTATATATGCCCTACTAGTTTAAACAAAAAAGGCTTAATGAATTTCAAGGTTGTCCATTGAAGTCAAGAGATAGTACTATATATACCTTCTAATTCTAATTATACATTTAGGTAAGTGACAATAACTACGTATAGGAATTTAATTTGTCGAAGGAATCATATAATTTTGAAGGAATATAGTTGTTTTATATATTTTTTTTGTCTTATCATAAATGTCTCATTTGTTTACAAATTATTTATTAGTTTTTAATATCAATACAATATTAATTTTTTTATTAATATATTTTTATTTGTTATCATAATTAATTATTTTTTTAATAATTAACATAAATTTAATTGAGATATTTAAAATAAAGCGAAAAGATAATTATTATTTATTAAGAGAAAGTTAAAACTGTAGATGAAAAGAAAAGTTAGCGTGCCTTCTATATAGCCCCAATCATAAGAAGCATGCATTCTCACTCACCTTTTTATAGATTTTTTTCTCCTTTTCTCATTAAATGTGTCTACTAAAATTTATGTATATAAATGAGCACCGAACTTCTAAAAATTATTTGGTTCCAATTGCTTTTAATAAGTTTTAAATATGAAAAATACTAATACGTGTTTCTAGAGTATTTATTAAAAATTTAAATGTAAAAAATATATTAAAATTTATATAATTTATATATTTTAAAATTATAAAAGGTGTGATGTTTTATTCAATTTTTTATTTATTTATGTTTTGTACTTGTTAACATATTCCTTTAAATATTGGTAAGTACAAAACATATAGCTTGTAATGTTTGTTATTAATTACACGTAATAATAAGTGTGATATAAATAATTATTACGTTTACTATAAGCAAGGTTGAATGTTGATTCATAATGAGGAAGGTAGAACATGCTCCAATGGACCAAATTAATAAACTTTATGGGGTCCATAGCCCAAACAACATGCCTTCATCTTCATGTACTGAAAGTAATGATACCCTTATTCGCTGTTTTATGTCTCTGCCAGATTCCCATTCTTTCTCATTTAATTAACTCCTAATTTATCTCTATATTTATCACTTTAATTCTGCATTCTTTTTTTAAAAATAAAACTTTCTTCATTATTTTATTTCTTGTTTTATAAGGCTTTATTTAAATTTTTAACTTTATTAATTATTTATTTGTTAATGTATTTTTAATTAATTTGTATCATTTTATGCAATCAATTATAATTATTAATTAATTATCTCTTTAAGAGTAAACAAGTAAAAATAATTAAATTTTAACAAATTTAATATTATTATTTACTTTTTTAATTACTGTAATTTTGTAAACATGATTTTATATTTAAAGATAAATGTAGTAATTTTGTCCTTTTCAATTTGTACTTACATTGAGCTTGATGCTATTGATAAAAAGTTGTGACCAAATTGATGTGATGCAAGTGGATTTGATTGTGTAGTTAAAAAAATTTATTTTTAAATGAATTAATTAAAAATTGAATTCAATGTATAAAATGATTTTATTTTTTTGTTATATTTGTACATAAATAAGTTGAACAAGATTTCAAATGTAAAAATTATATTTAAAGTCAAAAGCTATAAATTTTAATTTAAAGTTAAAATCAATTAAAAAATCAAAATTACAAATATATCAAAATTAATTATACACTTTTAAAATCAAGATAATTCTTAAAATTCAAAAAACTCTGACAAAAACATTTATATATATTATCTATCAACAAAGTCTTCGCACTAATGCTATAATGGATTATCCATCATGAACTTGGGTTTTCAAAATTCATGGTATTTAATAGTTAAATTTTTAGGTCATGGATATGAATTTAAAGAGGCAGTTTTTAATGAGAGAAAAAAGAATTTGAAGTCTTGTTGCCAAGCTGTTCTAACTGTCCCATGTCCCCTCTTTGTGTTTCCCAAACCATTGATACAACTTTAATTTATGTCACCAACTTCACAAATTCATTATGTTGTAGTTTGGTTGGAGAAAACAACCAAAAAAGGAAGATTGAGAAGAGGGTCGATGGAAATTGGAGTTCAATGCTTTAATATCTCATCTCATGGGTATGCATTCATTAAAATACTTTTTCTTTCCCAACTGTACCACATGATATAATATAACTTTCAAATAAAAGATGCAATAACTATACCATAACTATTTACATTTTTAAATGGCCACCCTAATAAGATCAAAATAAAATAAAATGGCCACCCTACTTTTATAAAAATGACAATATATGTTTCATTCTGAATTTTATAATTTTTCAAAGAGTTAATAGCATATTTACTCATTGAACAATAATAAAGATCAGTCAATTTTATTTCGTCGACATACGAAATAACAATTTATCTCCTCAATTAAAAATATTAGTTAATTTAATTCTTTTATCAAATATTTTTTTAATAAATATATATCAATACCAATAAAAAAATATAATACTGAAAAAAATGAATGAATGAATTAATATTATTTACTTTAAGGGATTAAATTATTATTTTTACAAATTTAAGAAACTAAATTGATCAGCTAATATAATTTTAAAAACTGAAATATCTAATTGCTCTTTTTAAAAATCAATAATATGATAACTAGAACAAATAATTAGTTTCTCTTAATCGAATTAAATAATTCTTTCAATTCACGAGTAAATATATACTTATCTTTATAATCAAATAAATTATTTGTTTTAGTTTATACCGTCATTTAACCCTTTAAATTAAACAACCAGTCATTTCGGTTCATTTAGTACCGGTTGAGTTCTTATGTTGATACCAAAATATTACTTAAAGATACATTTATTAAAATCAATAAAAGTTACATGTTATTTTGAATAGTCTCATAGTACAACTTCCCAAAAAAAAAGTCTCATAGCACATCAAGAAAAATATTAAAATTATGGTATTAAAATACTAAATTCACTAATTATCTTTAACTCAAGAAATTAAATTGCTAATTTCAAAATTACAATACTAAAAGATTCTCATTTTCTCTCTCTTTATTTTGACAAAGTTATTTTTTTTTATTTTTTATTTTTATACTACACAAAAATTTGTTGATTTACTCTATAATAGTAATCATAAGGGTTGATGTTTCTGTTAGAAGGAGGGGTCATTTGATTTATAGGACAAATTTAATTTGTGGGCCCAACATTCACTGTCACATATTCAGGGCATCCCCCCACTTCACTATTCATTTTGTCGGTTATTGAGGATAGGACAGACTTCATTTTTTAAATGTAAATTTGTTTTTGTATTTTTTGAGAAATATTATCTTCTTTTTTTAAATTTTATCTAATTTATAAAAAGAAAAACAAACATATTTATCTTCATAATTTTTGCCTCGAATTCGATGGCCCCCTTAGAAAAACCCGCGGCTAATTAAAAAGACAAACCAAAAGAAGAAATATAAATTGTAATATTTTTCTAAAAGAAGAATATGTACAGCTCATTCTTTAAATTGTGTCGAAATTGTAAAAAAAAAAGAATCTAACACTATCTAATCGATACTACATTTTGTAAGTTTTTCTTAATGATCAAAGACGTAAATTAATAAATTGTAATCTAGTACAAAATGTATTAAGAAAAGATAAAAATGCAATAGAGTTAATGTTACTCGGTACAAGAACCACATTAGACAGATGTTTATACATGATATAAAAAATGAAGGAACGAAGTGAATGATTAAGAAGATCTAAACAAAGTAATGATTGTCACCACCATTGTTAAAATTTTTAATGATCTTTTATTTGAAGAAAACTCCAAGAGAAAAGTTTATCATCTAAAGTTTGTAAATGATTACCATCATGATTATGGTGTGCAAAAATATATAGTTAAGTGAAGTATATTTGATAAATTAAATTATATTGTATAAAAAAATTAAAAAAATTAAATAATTTATAAATTGAATTATATATTTTAAATAATTTAGTTAATCAAACTTAATTTAAAAACTAATTTAATAATTTAAATTTTTTCTAACTTCAATTAAGATTTTTTTTTCTTAAATAATTTTTATAATTTGTTTTTCTCGAAAAAAATATAAAAAATATACAATTTTGACTTTGAGAAAAAAATATTTTAAATTAGAAAAATATTTTTTTCTTTGAAAGTTTTTGAGAAAAAAATAAAAAATATTTTTGACTTTTTTGTTAAAAAATAATTGAAACTTTTTTGTCTCGAAAATTTTTTTTTATAGAAAAATTTTGTACATCTATTTTTCTCGAAAGAAATTGATATTTATTTTTCAAAATAATTTTAAAATTCTTTTTCTAAAGAACTAGTTCGAAATCTATTTTAACTAAAAATTTATTCAAAATATTAAATTTATTTATATTTTTAAACCAATATAAAACTACACTGAATTTGATTCGAACGTGGTTTTTAAAAACTGAATCAAACCATTAATGTGGTTCAATTTGGTTTAGTTTTTATACAATGAACACTCCTAATCATTATGCTTAAAGATAATGTTATTATGAAATTTTCAAATTGACTATATGCGCACCAATCAAATACAATGTAAGTGCTCTCACAATACCTCTCTGATTTTCAAGCAAACCCTTAAAGTAACAAGCAAGATCGAGACTACTATGAGATAAACGTACTAAAGATAGTAAGCCACACCAAAACACCATATCAAACTTGCCCAAATAATGGACAAACAGAAAACAAGTGTTGTGTAGTTTCATTCTCCCCACATCCACGCACACATAGCTGAAGATTTTGATATAGCACCTCTTATATCCTTAGTTTATAATTTGTTATTCATATTCACTTTTCAAATAAATACACTTTCAAAGGAGCTAGCCGATTCTAAATGTTATTCAGATATCCCTCCACTAAATTGAATTCTTACTCAAACTGCCAAATTAACCCACATTGTACTCATTAGCCATCATCTTAAATTACAACCCCTCACAATCATTTTGCAACCTTCAACACCATTTTCCTAAAAAAGCGATATTAAAAGCTCTTAAAATACATACACTCAACCCACCCTTTTCTCTAGGAAGTAAAATTTGATCACACTTGATCCAATGAATGTTACAAGTCTCAACACTCCCTACAAAAAGATTTAAATAAAGATACAATTTTAGAGATAGTATCTGACGAAGTTTTGAAAGAAAAATAAGAGCAAATAAATTGAAAGATCAGAAATAAATTTGAGAAATCTAAAAAATCATCCAACAACGAACAATGAGATTTTTAAACGAAAGCTTATTTATGATCCTCTCAATTATAGAATTTCAAAATATTAATTGACAAAGATTATCTCCTATTAAAACACCAAAGTATGTCAACGGCATATTATTCTATTTACAATTAAAAACACCTACAACATTCACAAACCAAGACAAATTCATATTAATTCTCATCGACATGGAAGTTGACTCTAAACTTATAGACTCTCTCAAAGAGCAAGAGATTAGTCTTTATAGCACAAACATTAGACTGATTCTTCTTTGCCATAAGCAAGGTATCATTTGCAAATTGCAAATGACTAATTTGAAAATCAACATCACTACCCACTTGGAAACCACAGTACATACCCAATTGCACTGATGCATTTAATAACAAGTTCAACCCTTTGACAGCAATATTGCAAGTTAAAAAAAATAATGTTGTTATGTTAAAAATTTAAAATATAAAAATACTAATTAATAACATTTTTTACTGTTCTTGCAACCAGAATAAAATCACATATCTATTTCTCTGTCAATTCAATATCACTTTATAATATATCAATTTTTTTAAAAAATACTCTCTAAATTTATCATATAAAAAAAGCTTATAGAATGATGTGGCGTTGCAATGCATATTTTCTAGTGTTTATAAATTACACTGGAATTGAATTGAAACTCAAGAATAAAAAATAAATAATTTTTAAAATTATGCTTTTTGAAAAAAAATTTAGAAGTTATTTAATTTCAGTTAAAACTTTTGTTCTGTTATTCTTTAAATACTCCTAAAAAGATCCTCCCAAAAATAAGGAAAGAATAAATAAATAAATAAGACACGAAATAAAGGGAATTTATTTTATTATCTCTCACCATTTTCACTTGTGTGTCAGTTTGTTCCATTTTCAAACATAGATCCTTAACTCATGGGCCCAATAAATTCCATAAATTACTCTACTTAGTACTAGTAACATTTTCTGTTTAATTGTTGTCCTCGTTGTTAATCACCAAATCCGAATTAAACCAATTTTTTTAAGGAAAAAAAAAAAGACAATCGTGTGCTGAAATATAGGATCATCTTTTTTGGCAACCCTTTTTCTTTCTTCAATTCTTTCCATTTTTTAATTTAGTGCATTAACTGGCAAATCAAAAATACATCCCCAATAAAGTTTCTGTATCAAAACATTCTAATTCCATTTTTTATCTCTATTTAATGATAATATATCAAAATTATTTTATTTAATATTCACTTTTTCAAATTACATGAAATAAAAAATAATTGAAGTGTTCTAATATAAAAAAAAATCTCATTTCAAAATTGAGATTAAGATAGTTTATAAATATTCATATTTCACAATTTCCTGAAATGTTTTATTTTTTAAAGAACTTCCACAGAATATAATATGAACAATATTTTAGAAATTTAGTGTTGCAGCTTGAAGTCAAAACATTAAATAATAAAATTCAACTTTTGTATAAGACCAATAAAAAAAAAACTAGTATTTTTATTTTAAAGGAAGTAAGATACATGTATTATTTAATGAAAGAGATTTTAAAATAAATAAAATGAATGTGTCTCTCTTGCATTATCTCATTTATTAACAATCTCCATATGAGTTTCTCTCTTCTGAGAAACCAAACACACTTTTACAAAATGCACCCAAAATCTCACAATTTCACAAAACTCACAAATTCTCAATAAAATCACAAAAACAAACACAACCCATTTTCCATTTCTACAAAAAGTTCACATATTTGAGTTCAATTTATCCACAAAAATAAAATAAAAATGAGAGACATAATTTCATGTTTCAGCGAGAATTCAGTGAATGTGTCTTCATGTTCTAGCTACTCAAACAACGCATGCATCTCACCAACCGTTTCACCTTCAATTCAAAACTCAATTTCAAGTGTTTACAAATTAATCCTCTCAACATCGAAACATCTTTTGATGACAGTAACTTGGTGTAAAAATCATTCAAATCAAGGACTCACCATAACTTTCGGCGAAGATGTCACTTCATCGGATGCACCATCATTCAAACTCAACACAAATTTGCGGTTTTTTCGGAAGAAAAAAGGTACAAAATTGATAGATTTGGAGGAGTCAAAGGTAACTGTTTTATGGGATCTTTCAAATGCAAAATATGAAACAGGAACAGAACCAGTTTCAGGGTTTTACGTTGTTGTTGTTGTAGATTCAGAAATTGGTTTAATCCTGGGTGATTCAGAAACAGTTACAAAGAAATTGAAAGAAAATAAAAACACCCATTTTGCAAAAGTTTCACTTTTATCAAGAAGAGAACATTGTTCCGGAAATACCCTTTATGCAACAAAGGCTCAATTTTGTGATAGTGGTTCATTTCATGATGTTATGATTAAATGCAGTGTTGAAAATGAAGGGTTTAATAAATCATCATCACATGTTCTTTGTGTGAACATTGATAAGAAGAATGTGATTCGTGTGAAGAGGTTGAAGTGGAATTTTAGAGGGAATCAAAGTATTTTTGTTGATGGTTTATTGGTTGATTTGCTTTGGGATGTTCATGATTGGTTGTTTAATCCTGGTTGTGGTTATGCTGTGTTCATGTTTAGAACAAGAAGTGGATTGGATAGTAGATTGTGGTTAGAGGACAAAGATTCACACAAAGATAAAGACACACTTGAATTCTCCTTCTTGATCTATGCTTGTAAGACTTCATAAGATAAACTTCTTTTTTATTTCTTTTTTTTCAATTTCATATTTTTTATTTTTTTTAACAGTGTGATTTCTAAGGAAAATTACTTAATAGCTGAGAATTTGGAGTTTGATATGAAGATAAATTAAATCTATGAAATAATTTTTTGTCAGATTTTATTTATTTTTCAATCAAAGTTTCATATTAATTGAATTTGATTAACCACTTGTTGGTTTCTTTTCTTTTCTTTTGTTTTAACTCTTCTTAAGGATACATAAACATTTATTTTTTATTTTAAGAGAAAGAGAATAATTTAATTAGAGTTTTTAGAAATTTGAAGTATAGGTGGAAATTGAGCTACTAGAATTCTTTTGTCTTTTGTTTCTCTGTTTTTCTCCTGAATTCTTCTATGTCTTTTTCTTTCTTTTTTATTTATTATTTATTTATTTTTTATTTAGTGTCAAATATTGCGTTTGTGCCAAACATGATAGGTCAACATTTTGATTTTGTGAAATTAATTAAGGGTGAATTAAACTCCCTTTGTTATAGCAGTTTTAGTCCTTAATTATATGCCGTGTGGAACTGATTCTTTTAATTTAGTTTCAAATGTTGCATTTCTACCAAACAATATCATTATAGGTCAACATTTTGATTTTGTAAAAATTATGGGTAGATTAAACTCTCTCACTCCTATAATTTTCATTTGTTCTCTTACGTTAATATTTCTTTAATTAAATATTCAAAGTATTTTTATTAAATAAAATTTATATTGACAGTTAAGAATTTTTTATTTTATCATTTCATTAAATAATTAATTAATTAAATATTTAAATTAATTGTCAGTGTAAAATATTTTACTTTCTTAATATATAGTCATTGTATTATGGTAATCGTCTGGTACCACTATTGAAGGCAAGTACACTTCAAGGAAAGTAATAACTTTAGAAGTTAAACAAATAAATTTGACACTTAATAATATAACAATGAAAACATTTAAGCATGAATATAAGTTTAGATGGAAAATTAGATTTGATTTGGTTGGGCCACTTTCATACAATAGTGATTGAATCAAAGCTTACACATTTTAAATAAGAATAGGGTTGTCTTTAGTGGCGTGGTGGAACATTTGATTGTCTAAGATGGTCTATTCATGTCCTTAGGTACATTGACAAGTATTTATGACTCCATGGTCCCTCCAATTCTCAAGTTCACTCATAGAAACAAATTATTACCAGCTACTTTGTGAGTGCATGTGCATATATGCATAGTCTAAAAGAAATATCATTTGCAAAATCAAAATTTGTTGTAGGAAAATTGGCCCAAGCCCATGCCACTAAGACAAGTGCTTTAGACCTAAAAAAATATATTTTATAATAAAAGAAAAAGGTTTTCAAACAAAAAAGTTATGTTACTACTAATATAGTTATAAATCTACTTTGGTAGCTCAATTCTTAAAGCGTTAGAATTTGAATTTTAGTCCATGGTTCAAATTCAGGCCACAATTTAATATATTTTTTTTTTAAATCTTAAAGATTTATATTAAAACAATTTAGACAAACAATTAAAATATAATGTAATTATATTTTCAAAAATCATAGATGTTGTACATATTAAATCTTATGTTCAACATATATGTGTAACTAATAAATTATTAATTTATTTTTGTAACATTTTTTATTTTTATATCATTATCTTGCATTTATAAAAAGTCTCATCTTAAAGTTTGTTTTAGACCTCTAATATGTGTTTCAATTAGTCAATATAAAAGTGTAAAATACACGTCTCGATTGACTAATTCAGACGTGTATTTAGAGGCTTAGAACATTGGAGGTTAGAGAAAAAATCACCTAACTAATATGGAATGTCTCTAATTGAAATATGTAATCCGCTATAACAATTTAGATTTTTTTTCATCCGTTAAAGTATTGTCTCTTATCGAAAATAATTTTTTATTTTAAGTTTAATAATTTACAATAAGTTACCAAAAAAATAGTTCACATGAAATAGTTGAAAAATCAAGTTGGTCTATTTTGCGCACCGTTATAGAAAGGTTGATATGTGATTTTTAATAATTCAATCCATCTTGACATGCTTATTAAAATCCATAAAAAAATTATCTATTTAGAATTACATGTAATATTTATATTTTTTATTCTTTATCACCTTAATAGTTCACATTAAGAATTGCATAGGTTACACAATCTCCGTACGACGTCTTTTTGGTGGTCGGATATTATGGCCATGTCTATCACATTTAAGAGAATGATCATGTACTCCACTTCAATTTACAAGTTCAACATCAGAGTGTGGTTCAGGTTTTACTTGCGTAATGCACACTGGTGGCGGCTCAACATGCACCTGAATCAACTTAGAGCGGAAAGTTTTTTCTTTTGAAGTCAACACTTCTATTTCAACTATCTGCTTGAACATATATTGTTCATCAAATACAACATCTCTATTGATCGTTGTCTTTTTTGAAATTGAGTCACATAACTTGAACCCCCCTTCACACTTTTTGTGTAACCGACGAAAGACAATTCTTCAACTTTGAATCAAGTTTAGGGATATCTTGACTGATTTGTGGACATAAGTGAAACATCCAAAAAAATTTAAATTATCTAGTTCCATTGGGTTATTTGTCTATATCTCATTTGCAACTTTCCTCGTAATGAAGCATGTACTGACCTATTGACCAGATAACACATCATGCTAATTGCTTCTTTCCAGATTGCTAAAGAGCCCTACATTTAATTAAAGACATATTGCCGTTTCAAGTAGAGACTATTTAAAACTAACACATAAATATTTTTCAAGTACACAATATTTGTTCAAATCCAACGTGCAGTTGGGAACACCCTTTGTCTTATTCCTTTTATGAAGTTTTGTCATTCCATTTTCCATGAGACGACCTTGACGCATTTGCAATGTTTTATTGCATCATTATCAAACTCAATTGACATAACATCACCCACGATAAAACTTCCCAACATTTTTTAGATGTTTTCTACAATCCTATTTGCTCTTATCACTATCAAGATATTGTTGTTAATCTTCAGCATATCCCTATCTCCATCACGCCTGTAGGAGAAACCATCTACCTATAGAGTACCCAAGGAAATCAATTTATTTCTCAATCTTGGAATATATATTACATCATTCAATGTTCGCACTCTACTGTCGTTCATACAATTTTAATTTGTCGCATTCTAGTGATAACATGGGCTTTATGATATGCAAATAAACAAATCCAAAACCGTCTGACCTAAATATGGTGAGCCACTCTCAATGTAGCATCATAATCACATTTGTAGAATTAGATGAGCATTGTTGTTTGTTAGACCAATCTCTCTCTCTAAATGCATGATTTGTTTGCAACAAAAATCCTACTGTTTTCTTGTTCTTAGATTTAGATATTTTATTTCCAAAACCTATTTTATCTTTGTTCCTCCCATGTTCTTGGCTTCCATTTAGAATCAGACCTTCACCTTGAGATTCTTCCTCTATATTTTGTTTCCTTTGACAATGAGATAAAAGTGTAGTGGTACTATCATTTGGGATAATCTTGTCTTTTCTATAAGTAAAAGTGGTCACCATGTGTTCGAAAGAACATGTCAATAATTACAATAGAATAATTGTTTTTATCTTCATCAACAACCTCCACCCCGAGTCCTATATGAACAATGAGTATTTTGTTGAAGTTGTTGATATGTTGTTGCAAATCAGATTTCTCGTGCATCTTCAATTTAGTTGTTGTTTCGCAAACAATTTGTTGATTAGTGTCTTATACATATACCAAATTTCCAATTTATCATGAACCTTATTCAAAGATTTCAAGTCTAGGATAAGATACATCACCTCCAATAGTACACAAAGACACAATTTTTGTGGTCTTCTCCTTCAATCATGTTCAATCAAGGACCTCTATATTTATCGATTTAGCTTCATGCAACATCTTTTGAAGATATTATTGTGCCAACATATCCTTAACCTTCTTTTACCAAAATATAAAATTTCTTGTTCCATTAAACATTGCCACTTTATTTTTTGCACAAAGATTAAGAGTCATATATACAAATTGTTCGAACAACTATCACAATTTAAAAGAATAATGATACAAAAACTTAAAAGAAAGAACACATAATATTTAATCATGTAGTTCAATTAATTGTGTTTACATCTCTAACCGCAACACAAATGCAATACATTTTTATTATAATTCAAGAGTATAATTTATGGTGTATAACTTGTATTTAAATAATATAGTCTATATTACAATATTACTCCTAAATTCAACTTCCGTTTAGACCAAACACAGATAGACTGAAGGGCAACTCAAGGATAATGCACACATTGACGAAGAAAAAAATAATAATATACTCAAATATTATAAAAAATGCAATGAAAAATAATTGAAAGACTATAAATAGAAAGATTTTGAAACAGCAACAAGCTCCTTTCTTGGATTTTGTTAAATCAGAAATGGCATACAAAAAAATATTAAATCCTTGATACATCAGTCTTATTTGAAATAGTAAATGAATTTGTAAGAAAAATATAAACAACACTAAAGATTCAAGTGAAAAACTCTGTTAGCACAAACTGCTACAATAACCGGACCAGTCAAATCACCAATAGCACAACCTGAAAAAACATGCAATATTTTAAAAGTGTAAAGCCAAAATAATATAATAACAATGCATAATTCAAGTAGAAAAAATCGAGTAATTAATTACTCAGCCTTTTTCTAAATGACTGTCATTTTTGAAGAATTTACTTTAGTTAATTTTATTTTTCAATTTTTAAAAAGATTCACTTTCAATAATTAACAAAAGATAAGAAAATGCGAACATGTGTTAACCTAAATGTGGATACTGTAAAAAAACATATTTAAATGTGAAAAAAATTATAGCATGACTCAAGACAATTTTATAAAAAAATAATATATTCACTCAATCATTTATTTTCATTCTTAATATATTTTTTATCTAATATAATAGAAGCAAAAATAAAATATATTTTTAAATTAACATATTAAATTTAACTAGCGAGTAAAAAAATTATAATAAATTTTATTTATATAAAACATAAATTAAAACTGCAATAAAGAAAATAAAAATCAACTATAATATTTCTAGAAAAGTAACGTTTAAAGAGTCAAATTTATGTATTATTAAATCTATAATAACTAATAATTTTATTTTTAATTTAGACAATTAATCTATTTATAAGAAACTTGTCATCTATTTTATTTAAGTAATTTTTTGATAATTTTTATTGATAAAAATATTTTATTTAAAGTTACAGTATAGATCGAAAATGTCAAAATAATATGAATAAATATTTCAATCAAATCATAATTTTGTTTATATTTTTTTCTCAATTTTTTTCTAATAAATTTATTTGGAGTAGTTAAATATATATTATTAGAGTAATTAATGGTAAAACTATTCTTATTTTTTCTAAAAAGAATATATTGAAGCTACTCCAAAGGCACGAAAGGCTTCACCCCTAAATACAATGTTGATAAATCTTACCAATCCATTGGCCAATTGAAGGACGAAAAAGGGTAGCTCCAATCCCTCCACCAATAGATGCAAAAATTAAAGATGCATTGCATCTAATTGTGGCTATGATAACTTTGTCTTTGAAAATTCTAATTCTCTCACCTTTGTCAACACTAACATCCTCATTTCTTGACTTATATGTAAATAATTGAAATATTCTAACCCCTACTTGGACAACCCATGATGCTGCAACACCAAGCATATGCCCTATATACAAAAATTAATTAACACAACATCATTTTTAAGTCAAAATTTCAATTAATTAATCAACCTTATGATAAACATAAAATTCATTGTTTTAACCTCTTAAAGTTGCTCTGCTCACAGAAATGAAGTAAGTTGAAGTTGACATTCCCCTTCCTGCCTTGCGAACAGCTGATGTCGGAACATCTGTTATTAAAAATGTAAAATTAGTTGTTTTAATTTGAGAATATAAATTTTATTATATTTATTATTATTATAATTATTTGTTATTGATGAATACAGAAGTTATCTTTCATATTTAATATCAATATATTTTACATATTTTATTGTTTATTCAAGAGATCATATTTATAGAAAGAAAAATAAACTAATTTTTTTTTTTACTAAAACAAATAAAAAATTTTTGATAAAATAGATCATAGTTTTTTTACCTTATGATAAACATAAAATTCATTGTTTTAACCTCTTAAAGTTGCTCTGCTCACAGAAATGAAGTAAGTTGAAGTTGACATTCCCCTTCCTGCCTTGCGAACAGCTGATGTCGGAACATCTGTTATTAAAAATGTAAAATTAGTTGTTTTAATTTGAGAATATAAATTTTATTATATTTATTATTATTATAATTATTTGTTATTGATGAATACAGAAGTTATCTTTCATATTTAATATCAATATATTTTACATATTTTATTGTTTATTCAAGAGATCATATTTATAGAAAGAAAAATAAACTAATTTTTTTTTTTACTAAAACAAATAAAAAATTTTTGATACCATAGATCATAGTTTTTTTTTTTTTTTTTTTTTTTTTTTTTTTTTTTTTTTTTTTTTTTTTTTTTTTTTTTTTTTTTTTTTTTTTTTTTTTTTTTTTTATATTCATTTTTGAAATAATCTAAACAAGTTCTAACATTGTAACTTTTTATTTTTATGTACATATAAGGAAAAAAATACCTTTAAGAAGTCTCCATGCCATTTTTCTTGAAACATAATGGAAAGTAATTCTTTCTAAAATGCGTCTAGTTGTCACAACAGTAACCTGTGATGAATTTGAAACAAATCAACTTATCAGTTAACTTTTGAACAATGTTATATAAAAATAGAAATAATAACAATACAAATACAAAGCTCCATATATAATACTATGAACTAAAGAACTCAGCTACTTTGACATATAGAATTAAAAAGAAAATATTTTTATCACTAAGCCATTTTAGTAACTTCATAAAAAAATACTATTAATATATAGGGAAATTATAATATAGACAAGTACTTGAAAGATATTTAAAACATTAATGACTAAGAACATTGTCTCTTAGAAGTAGATGGTAATGGTCATCTTCGTTTTTTTTACTGAGATTGTGACTTAAAAGATACCGATCGATACCGATTCATAAAAATAAAAGAAAATAAATACAAATAGGCATCAATCAAATTATTGTCTTATCCATAACGACAAAGAGGATTATCAACTATTATTTCTGAATATTATTGTTTTCGATGATTTTTAAGTATTAACATGAAAACTAATTTTGTAGTTTTTGTAGATAAAATAATGTTCACCTCACGAATGACTTGCAACACTGACTTTTTAAAAGGAAGAGACAAATTACTACGAAGTTCATGTTGAAGAAAATCATCTTCATCTTGTTCCATCTTTGCATGAGGCTCCAAAAGAGGAAGATAAAACATCAATAATGATCTCAATGAAATCAATGCAAATGACCTCAACTCAAAAGCAGACCACAATGGTTTAAGTTCAATATTGTAGCTCTTTGTACTATACTTTAGAGAATCATGATAAAAATATTTCCCCGACGAGGTTCGAACGCCGGAAAGAAAATCATCGGAAATTGCCACTCCTGAGTCACAATAAGCTACTGGTGTCCTGAAACTGAAGTTGAGTTCTACAATGTCAATACAAAAAATAATAATATAAACTCAATATTAACTAAAAATGTAACATATGCTCTATGGTTTTCTTTGTCTTAGACGAAGTGATAAACACCACTAATAAACTAACACATGTAAAGTGAATATTCTAAGGGTCACCATAGAAAATGTTCAAACTAACAATGTCAGCATTATCAGTTGAACTAGATCTTACAAACTATGTTGTATAGTTTCTATCGAAATTCAAATGTGAGTGGTTAGTCACACATCAACTATGAATAGAGGAAATGAAATGTGGAATATATACAAGAGGTGACTCATATATATAATATTAAGGTTTTATGTAAAAATATAGTGTCATTTGAATTCTCTACAACGAATCTATTTCCATTCAGATCCAATTTAACAAATATAAATTATAATCCTTATACTTGATCCATGCAAAAATGACAATGATTATTATAAAATATTCAAATGTTGATATTACACTTAGATAAAATTGTTTAGAGGAAAAATGGCGAAAAATCATACCCAAAGAAATCCCTTGAAGCAAAAGAAGCACCAGCAGAAATGGAAGCAGCAGTGGCAGATGCAGAAAAAAGCCATGAAGAAGGATAGGACTGTGCCATGTTAAAGCTTTGGTTTTTCCTCCATAGATCTAAAAGTAATGTTATTCCCACCATTGTATAACCTTATACAAATTAAAACACTAATCAGTGTGACAAATTAAACCATACAACATTAGTTAATAAAAAAAAAAACAGGACAAAAAAATCCACAAAGGCATAAATAATAATGTACTAATATGAAAATTCAAAATTGATATTAAATTGACATCAGCTTCAATCTTGACATAATATTTTGTACAACCTTAAGATCAATGAGGACTAAGTAATTAATGTAATGTAAGGTACCTTTGTTGTGGGGTTTGAGACAAATTGAAAGATTTGAGACAGAGTGCAGTGGAAAACAATAGGAGAAGTTAATTAACAAATGTTTATGGTTATGTTTGAGAGACTTTTCTTGCGACAATTTGGATCTGTGATTGATTTGTCTCTCTCCAACTTACATTTTTTTTTACTGTCACTGTCAGTTATATGAGATGGAAAAAAAGTAAAAAAATATAAATAAATATTTTTTCTTAACCTTTGGTTCTAATAAAGAAAAAAAAAACATAGGATGGTGATGAAAAGAGTCGGGGTAAGAGTTTGATATATATTTCAACAAATAAAGTTCTAATTTTAAATAAGACGATTGTAAAATTATTATCAGTGTGACTTTGATTAATAATAATTTTTTCCACCACAATTTTTTATAAAAAAAAAAAAAAAACAAACTATTTTTCTTGTATCATTTTAGTCTACGAGAACAAAAATAATTAGATTTTACATTTTTAAAGATATATTTGGTGAAAATTCTTAGAGTTTACTCTAAAAATTATATAAGACTATTTTGATAGATAAAATGGCTAAGATTACAAAAAGGATGGCTCATAACTTAATAAAAAACAAAACAAAGTATTACCATACTTCAACTTGGGAGAAACATAGACAGAAAAAGGTCTTCAGAAAGAAAAAAGCAAAAATTATATTTCTTAATCTTTTTTATATAGCTTGGTGAATAGCTCTAATATTCCAAAAAAAAAAATATATATTAGTTCTAAATTACAATTTTCAAATACAATTGCAGGCACAATATAATAATTTTATAGGTGTTTGCATCGGTCAATATTACAACTGCAATTATGATCACATTTATCTGCAAAATATCATAATATAATATAAAGATTTGCAACATAATTAAAGTAACTAGTTGTTATTCTCATCAACTTTCATGACCTTGAGAAACTCCATCTCTTCCTTAAACTTAGGCATTGAATCTTTAGGAAGTGACACAAAAACCCTAACACCTCCTTTCATTGAAGGATCCAATTTATTTGGAGGCAAGAAAAGACACAAATCAACAAAACCAAACATGTTCCATGGAACAGGCACTATATTAACTGAATCCTTCCATCCAAAATCAACTTCTTGCAACAAAGCAAGTTGCCTCCAATCAGTTAACACCAATGATGCACCACTTCCTTCAACCTTAATCTTTCCTTCCCTCATTGTCTCCAACATGTTAATACAATTTTTTATGTATTCATTATTCAAAGGAAGCTTCTTACACTCTTTGATAAGCTTAACAACTTCAAAAAGTGGCTTTTCATTAAGATCTTTCACTTTTAACACAACATTTGAAGCCACAAATGCATTACCATAATACCCTTTAGGCAAAGGTGGATCCAATAAATGTCTCACACCAATAGCTAAACAAAACAAAGTTGATCCATCATTGTTTAATTTCAAAGCTTTTGCCTTTGACCTCCAAACATAAGCACCAAGTGTTTCAAGTGTTGTGAAACTTTCATTCATCATATTATTACCACTTTCTTTCATAAGTTTCATTTTGAGCCTTTTTATACTCTCACCATTGAAACTAAAACATTCATGTGAAATTTCTTTACATGGCCAAAATGGTGAAGTTGCTATTGAAGTTTTGTCTATGAGAAAGTTGAATGGTTCATTAAGAGTTTTACCTATTAGCCTCTCTCTCTCCCAAACAGGTTTCAAAGAAGGTTCATTTTTTCCACTTGCAAGTTCAACAAGTGCTCTATAGAATTGTGATGCACCAAAACCATCACAAACACTATGTGACAATCCCATTCCAATTGTGAAACCACCACAAAGAAACTTTGTTACCTTGAAAACTAAAGGATTTGGACTAGTTTGTTCTTGAGAAGGGTTATCAAACACTAATTTTTGTGCTATTGGAACATCAATTCCTTCAAGATAGTGAAGTGAAGAGAGTTCACAATTAGCATTTGCTTCCAAGAATGGAACTCCATCACCATTGCAATTGATTCCAAGTTTTCCATCATGAAATGTTGTTAACTTTCCTGCAAGAGGGTAATAGTAAACCAAAGCCTTTGAGAGTGCTTCTTTGAGGACACAAGAAGGGTCTTTTTGGTCATTTGGGGAATCAAGATTGGCTTTGTAGACATAGATGGTTTGACAAAGAATGTTGATGTTAGGATCATTGTCAATGGTGGAAAGTGAAAGGATATGAGAAGGTGTTGGCATGGAGGGTTTAACGATCACAACATCTTTGGTATCAAGAGAAAGTGAAAGGGGTGTTTTATGATTTTCCATGGAGAAAGTTGTGTGGAGAATTGAGATTTGAGGTGAGATGGGTGTGCTTCATATCTTTATATAGAAATTCTTAAAATTTGAGTGAGGTCTAATTCAATAATGCAAAATCATTTTGTAAGGTGAAAGATGTCTCTCAATTACAAACGCATTATCAAGTCACATCTTATTTAATGTATAACTCTCAAACTCTCCTCATGATAGGATCAAACATCTAGAATGTGACCTTAGTGGTCCAATAACTGGTGACCTAATAGATCTTGAATAGATTTTGATATTATCTTAAAATTTGAGTATGATCCAACTCAACCCGACAAAATCGATTTTGACATTATTAGCCATTTAGCATAGACTTCGAATTATTTGAAGATTGGAAACCATTAATCTTATTTGTAAGATTAATTCAACAATGCAAAATCATTTTGTAAGGTGAAAGATGTCTCTCACTTACAAACGCATTATCAAGTCACATCTTATTTAATGTAGAACTCTCAAACTCTCCTCACGTTTAGGATCGAACATCTAAAATGTGACCCTAGTGGTCCAATAGTTGGTGACCTAATAGATCTTGAATATATTTTGATATTATCTTAAAATTTGAGTCTGATCCAACTTAACCCTGTAAAATTGATTTTGATATTATTAGCCATTTAGCATGGACTTCGAATTATTTGAAGATTGGAAACCATTAATCTTATTTGTTATTTAGACTCCTTCCTTGTGATAAAGTTAGTAAATGAAATGGTTTAACCATGTTACGAGTTTGTTTTTGTTTTATATGATATTAAACTAGAATTGAGTAGAAACTGGAGTATGGTGTTGTGATACACTCTTAGAGAAGGAAATCAATACGCTGACTTTTTTAATAAAAATGAATCTTCTCAGCTTAACTCTCTAAAGATTGTTCTATCTCCACCGATAAAACTTGTTTCTACATGGTTTGCTTGCAGATACTTTGAGATATTATCTCCTTAAGAAGCACTTGTTTTTCAGTTTTTTTTCTTCCTCTTCTATTAAAAAAAAGTTCATATCTATTGCATGTGAGACTCACAATAGATTGTGTAACTTTCTTTTGGCCTTATCCATCCATTGTGAAATCACAATCATTACAACCCCAACTTAGGAAGTGGAATAGGTTGTTGAAGTAGTTGACAATGACACAAATGGAATTGGGAAATGAAACCTTGATTTGGAGAGTAACACGTTTTGGTAAGTTTAGCTAATATTCGAGCTACTATAAGTTTTAGTGCTCTTCCAATTCAATCTATAGACATTTGTGAGAATTTGGTAGGATAAAGCTAATAGAGATTATATATTTAAAATATATCATTAATAAATTTAAATATGCATGATTGCGTGGCTTGCAAGTAACACTTTTATCAAGTGAGTTACTAAAAAAAAATTCATATCAACACCACTGAATAGAAACTTAAGCATTTGATTTTATCTTATCATCATCATCATTTCATTTTTAACAAGTCACATGTTGGTTGGACAAGTTTTAGAATCAAGGAGTCAATGCTGGGGACACTTTGGGCACAATATTACTAGTAGATAATATAATTTTAGGTGAACAAGTTAAAAATGAATATGGACTGCATGGTGAGTGGAGATCAAAGACACGTGAATATGATGAACAGAGAGATATATATATAATTCCTGGATCGCACTCAATAAAGCTACTGTAGACTATAGTGCAGGTTTCACACAAAGATCGTGAAGAAATTTGGAAGTTTGGCCCTTGTTTTCATAATCTCAAACGGATCTTGAATGAAAATAAAATTTTAATACCCAAATAAAAAGTATAATATTGTATTTAATATAAAAATTTAATGTTGTAAATTTATAAAAAATATATTAAAGAGATGTAATAGATCAAATTTTAATTTATATTTTTAATAATTAAAATTTAAGTTGAAAATTTATTTTATTTTATAATTATAGTAGTTGTTTTTGTAATTTTTTTATAAATTATTCCCTTATATTTTTTATAATAGATATTTGGATTTTAATTTGCCTACAAAAAATTTGTATATTTGGTTGATCTTAAAGATTTTGGGGACCTCGTTCTAATCTTAAAAATTGAGTCTAATATAAAAAATACGATTTTAATAATTAAAAAAATTGATAAAATAAATTTTAGTTCATATACACGTATCAATTCTACATTATGCAACGCAGATTTGCACATGTCAATCTATATGATACAATTTACATGATGCATCATGCATGTCATTTGATTAGATTAATCCGTAGAACGAAAAAAGATGCACATATAACATGTCATCATCTTCACATATTAGACTCAAATATTCGACAACGATAACCCAACAACCACAATTCAGCTCATAAAAACAATTCTACTCATAAAATATATCAATTATGGATTCCAAAATTACAACAACATACGTCACACTATCTATATTAATTAGTATATTTATTAACATATGTCATGTTTAGTCGAAATTCATCACCTGTTAACATGTATTAAACCACAATTATCCGATAGACTTATATAATTTAGTTTTCACAATTTTGTTGCAATTAACAATTTTGTTGTTTTGTTTAAGTCAGTTTGGGCTTGAGACTCCTTACTACTATTCATTTTAATCTAAGCCCATATGTAACTCAGTTCATTTAAATCCATTCTTTTTATTTTACTAATCTCAACTCATTTTTATTTTACTAATCTCAACCCATTTTTTATTTTACTAATCTCAACCCATTTAAATTTTACTAATCTCAACTTATTTTTATTTTACTAATCTCAACCCATTTAAATTTTACTAATCTCAACTCATTTTTATTTTACTAATCTCAACCCATTTAAATTTTACTAATGTCAACTCATTTAAATTTTACTAATCTCAACCCGTTTAAATCTTACTAATCTTAGTCCATTTAAATCTATTCATTTTACTTTTTTTATTTAAAAAAAAAAGGTTTAATTTTCTTCATAATTAAATATCAATTTCATCATAAAAAAATACAAATAAATATCATGTTAAAGATTAATTAGATGTAACATCTTTTTAATCTTTGAGTTGTTAGGATACAAGTGGTACAACTTGATAGTTCTAAAACTCTCTTTATTTAACTTATTTATTTTATTTTATTTATTTTAATTTATTTATTTATTTATTTATTCATTTATTTATTTATTTTAATGAACTAATCTAAAATCGATTTATTTATTAGATGTAACTTTTTTATCTTCGAGTTATTAAAACACAAGTTGTACTACTTGGTGGTTTTGAAACTCAATTTAAAAATCGAGAACAATAAAATATTTTTAGAGGATTAAATTAGATGTGACATCTTCTTTATTCCTTGAGTTTTGGGACACAAGTTGTACAACCTGATTCGTCTTAAAACTCGTATTTTAAAGTATTTATTCAAATTAAACTATTTTATTTTTT
>NC_021165.2:63413913-63419134 GCF_000331145.2 Cicer arietinum | reverse complement strand
TCATATTTAATAATAAAGAAAAATAAATATACTTAAGTTAATATTAATTTTGCACAATTAATTATAGGTAACCGTATTTTAACGGATGTCGTAGGGTGCTAGTACCTTCCCTATGCATAATCGACTCCCGAACTCAAAATTTGGTTTCAAAGACCACATTTTTTTTTTACTATTTTAAGGGTTTCCCAATATTTTCCCTATTTTAAAATAAATTTTGGTGACGACTCCATTGAATTCGAGAAACACTCGAAGTTTTAGGCCGCGACAGCTGGCGACTCCGCTGGGGACATTTTAGAGAGTCATGCCTAATAAATTAATTGTGCATAATTCTTAACTTTTTTTTTATTATTTTTGTTTGTTTTTCATTTTCTTTTATTTATTTTTATATTAAATTAGTTGATATTATAATATTTATTAAGTTTGTAGATCATTTTTATTTATTTATTTATTCATGTATTTATTTATTTATCTATTTATTTATTTATTATTTATTATATGTTTTATTATCGTTATGGAGTTATTGAATCATACTTATTCTATACCCTACACTTTTATTAAGACACACACTTATGAGTGAAACCTTACACCTAGGTTTGAACAAAACTTAAGTTTAGTTTCGAGGTTGTGTAGTGGTAGCCTTCTGGATGTACATCCTGTTTGGTTAGCATGAAAATCTCACCTAGAGTTTGATCTTGTTGAGGGTATTGTCAGTCCAAATAGTTTACCTATTGTTGTTGACAATATTCCAAAATGAGATTATTGGCTCTAGGGACCGTGTTTAGAACTATAGAGCCACCCTTGTGAGAGTTTCACTACATAAGCCAATAAACTCTTTCATCATAAGAATATCCATATAAGGAAAAAATACCTCATACATTCATTCAAAACGTTATATATTCACAACAGTCATTCTGCATAATTGCATTCATATCTTATGACATTGTTTCTTTTGAAAAATAAATTGGCATTTTGTATCAATTTTCAGGATTGCTGGGGAATCATAAAGACCTTAGTCACATGTAAATTAAAGTGGACAATGGGATAAAAAAAAACTTTATTTTTAAAGTTCAAGCAACCTGATTTGAAATGTTTAAGAGACATCATCAATCAAATGAAAATTATACAACGAGAGTTTCTTTCACAAATATGGGAAAATCCTAAATCTCTTGGCAGTGAATGTGCAAACGTGGGCCGCTCAATACTCCAGTCAAAGTTTATAAGTTTGTTGAAAATTGAAAAAATTTGGAAGAAGAATTGGAGGAGAAGATTTGGTTGTCCTATTTAAAGAGAAGATTGAAGTACCATAGTCAATGTAGTTTTCAATTTAAATATGATGTACTCTTTTTCTTATCAATGAAGGATTTTCTATTTTGATTTCTAGTCCTCATATTTTCTTCACTAATAATTTGTTCTTGTTATTACCTAAGGCGTATGATTCCCCACTATCCAATTATCATAATTAACTAATTTATTTCATTTCCATCACATTCATATTTTAATACTCATATAAATTTTATTTATTTATTATTTTTCTTAATATAAAAAAAAACAGAAAAAAATCAATAAATCTGATTCCCCAACACCCTTATCGAACACGCGCGAATTCCAAGATCATGGATGAACTCGAGCAAAACCAAGAGGTGATAAGAGCGGATGTCAACCAACTGAAGGAAAAGGTCGATCGAATCTTGGAAGCTATACAAGCTTTGGCAAGGAAGGATAATACAGATGGGGATCCTCCAATTGTAAATGAAGAACACCAAACTACTCCTTCTCATCCACCGGGTTTTACCCCGACTAACCAACAATTCCGCACTGCAACTATGCAATTTCCTATATATGGCCTCCCGCCTGGTTATACTCCGCCTGTAGTCATTAACCCCATAGAAAATAACCAAAACCACTCAGCTGTCAATCCCCAAAACTTAAACCAATCACAAATCCCACCTCATCTGGGCTATGTGCCACCCCAAAACACTATACCCACAGAAAAAATTCCATATAGTGTATCTCAAGTGCCCCATTTTGATGTTAACGGGAATTGGCATCAACCTCACATTGGGGATGATACACAATCAAAGGAAAAATTTCATGTCTTAGAAGAGCGAATCAAAGCAATTGAGGGGCATAATGTTTATGGTCTCGAAGCTTTCGACATGTGTT
Source organism: Cicer arietinum (assembly GCF_000331145.2). Classification (NCBI taxonomy): domain Eukaryota; kingdom Viridiplantae; phylum Streptophyta; class Magnoliopsida; order Fabales; family Fabaceae; genus Cicer; species Cicer arietinum. The sequence goes on along the minus strand of NC_021165.2, from coordinate 63,416,971 downwards.
TGGTTCCTGATGTGACTATCCCTCCAAAATTCAAAGTTCCCGACTTTGAAAAATACAAAGGCAACACATGTCCTAAAAATCATGTAACTATGTATTGCAGAAAAATGGCTTCTCATGCTCATAACGATAAACTTCTCATTCACTTTTTCCAAGACAGTTTGAGTGGGGCATCGTTAAGCTGGTATATGCATCTCGAGCGAAATCGAATTCGTTCATGGAAAGACTTGGCCGATGCCTTTTTGAAACAATACAGGTACAACATTGACATGGCCCCTGATAGGATGCAACTGCAAAATTCATCGAAAAAGGATAATGAATCTCTCAAAGAGTATGCACAACGGTGGAGGGAAATGGCATCACAAGTGGAACCTCCCTTATCTGAAAGAGAAATGGTTGCTATGTTTATGGATACTCTCCAGTCGCCTTTTTATGATAAGATGATTTGGAGTATATCATCAAACTTTTCTGATCTGGTCATGATAGGAGAAAGGATAGAAAGTGGGATGAGGAGTGGAAAGATCGTATGTGCAGCAACCGGCATAAAAAGACCCCAAACGACATTCACAAAAAAGAAAGAAGGGGACGCTAATGCTGTAATGGTAAACCCCAGAGTCTCCTATTTTCCACCCATCAATTCTTATCGACCCCCAAACTTCCAGCCCCCAATATCACAAACTCCTTACATTCCTTATCCATATGTGGCTGCAACCACACAAGCTTCATACCCTCAATATCACCCTTCATTGAAAAAAGACAATGAAGCTTTCAAAGAATACACGCAACGGTGGAAGGAAATGGCATCACAAGTAGAACCTCCATTATCTGAAAAAGAAATGGTTGGTATATTTATGGATACTCTCCAGTCACCTTTTTATGATAAGATGATTGGGAGCATGTCATCAAACTTTTCTGACCTTGTCATGATAGGAGAAATGATAGAAAGTGGGATGAGGAGTGACAAGATCGTATGTGCAGCAACTGGCATAAAAAGACCCCAAACGACATTCACAAAAAAGAAAGAAGGGGACGTTAATGCTGTAATGGTAAACCCCAGAGTCTCCTATTTTCCACCCATCAATTCTTATCGACCCCCAAACTTCCAGCTCCCAATATCACAAACTCCTTACATTCCTTATCCATATGTGGCCGCAACCACACAAGCTTCATACCCTCAATGTCACCCTTCAAGACCATTTTTTTATCAACCACCACCTACCGCATTTTCTCAACAAAGTTAATGGAACCAAAATCCAATCTCAAATCACTACAGACCATCTGTCAATCAAAAAAGGACAACCCGTTTTGACCCAATTCCTATCACGTACAGTTAGTTGTTGCCTCACTTACTCCAAAATTCAATGGTAGTCCTGAGGCCAATGAAACCTCTAGAACCACCATTCCCGAAATGGTATAATCCAAACGCCAAATGTGAATACCATGCTGGAGCCGTGGGACATTCCGTCGAAGATTGTCAAGCCTTAAAAACTAAAGTGCAAGAATTAATCAATGCAAAATGGCTTACCTTCAAGGAAGATGGTCCCAACGTGGGGAATAATCCTTTGTCGGGTCACAGAGATACTGATGTCAATCTCATTGAAGAAGAGATAGACCAATATACAAAAGATAATCACGTATTGACCATAGAGCCATGCATGGAAAATGATAGATCTTTTCCAAGACCATTGGAAATCCTTTATAGAAAATAGAATCCTAAGCCAACTCATAGTGGAAAAAATGCAATAATTGTCCAAGCACCAACTTCTTTTCCTTATGAAAATAACAAGGCGGTACCATGGAGTTATGAAGTCACATCCCATTTAGTCAACCACCAATCAGGCGATAGCTCTAAACATCAAGGTACTGATGTCACCAATATTTTAGGGATTGGTGGATGACCCGGAGTGGTCGAGTATACGCTCCTGAACAACTTAGGAAAAAGGAGGGTCATGGAGAAAAAGGGAAAAAGGTTGTGTATCATGCCATAAAAGGACCGAAAATTTGCAAAAAGACGGTGCCTACAGAAGAAGCTAACGAATTTTTGAAGTTTATAAAGCAAAGTGAGTATAAGGTGGTAGATCAACTAAATCAAACCCCTTCCAAGATATTTATTCTTTCTTTGTTATTAAACTCTGAAGCGCACAAAAGGGCACTGATGAAAATTTTAAATGAGGCCCATGTTACTCATGATATCACTGTCGACCAATTTGATGGTGTCGTCGGTAATATCACCGCCAATAACACTTTGAGTTTTAGCGATGTTGAATTACCAGCTGAGGGGATGGAGCATAATAAAGCACTACATATTTCTATGAGGTGTCATGATCATATTCTTGCACGAGTGCTAGTTGATAACGGTTCATCGTTAAATGTCATGCCAAAATCAACACTATCAAAACTATTTGTTGACAGGGCTTGCTTGAAGCCAAGTACTATGGTGGTGAAAGCGTTTGATGGATCCAGAAGACAAGTTGTTGGAGAGATTGACCTTCCGATTCAAATCGGACCCCATACCATCAAAGAATGGAGGTCGATTTGAGGATCCTCCTTCAACAATGTATTTTGCTTTCGACATTCTTCTAGATCTTTTCTCTAACACTTGTTAGGTGTTTTTGAACTTTTTAGAGACCGAGCTCTGATGCCAATTGAAGTAACAATGTCGATTTACAAGAAAGGGGGGTTTGAATTGTAAATGCACCTTTTAAAAATTCCTGTTAAAACTTAAGAAAATAACTCAAGAATGATCTTGGTTATGAAACAGAAAATGGAGAACGTTCTTGGTTTATGTTATAAAACAGATAACGTTCTTTAATTAGCAGAAAATTAGTTTATATTTTATCTCAAATGATTAATGCAGTATAATAAAGAAGGAGAAAGGAAATAGAATACCACACAAAGATTTATCCTGGTTCACCCAACGTGGGTTACGTCCAGTCCTCACACTGTGAGATTTTCCACTAAGTGTTTAAAATGAAGAACCTTCTTAATCTTACAACACTTAGAATAAATCAACATTGATCTATTTCTTTCTTAATTACTTTCCACCCAGAAAGCAATCACA
>NC_021165.2:63395711-63403800 GCF_000331145.2 Cicer arietinum | reverse complement strand
TTAACGATGTAGATAAACTTTGAACAACATGCTGTGATAGATAATTCGGTGAAGCTGAAGATCATTCTCTGCTTATGATGCAGAATGATCTTGTTGTTGTCTTTTCTTGTATTTGCTTGATTCTGCTCTTAATTAAAACCACTCAAGAACACAAGTTAAATTAACATAACATTTAGAATCATAATTAACATTCTTAATTAACCTTTGTTTATTTTCATCAAAACTTTTAAAATAGAGAGTTTGTCTCAACAACAATAAGCTGATGATAATATCTGGGGAAGAAGATATGATAGTGAGCCATCTATCTTCTACGGGATACATTGAAGAAGCAGAGGAAGCCATTGAGACTTCCTTCCAAGCATTTGAAATCACCAATGTTGTCTTCATGGGTGAAGGACTTCATTTAAAAGAACCAAAAATATCTACCACATCATTGAAGTCTACAAAATCCATGTTGGAAGGAGGAGCTTTTGTTAAATTCGGGAAATTGATAGAAATACCATAAAAGAAGAATAAGTACGGGTTGGGATATGTACCTACCAAAGCTGATCTAGAGAATGTTGCAAATGAAAAACGAGAAAGCAAGCTTGCTAGTTGGAAAAATCGGGTACCAAATTCACAAAAGATCCCTATTTGTGACATTCATCAAATCTTCCAAAGCGCTGGAATAATATATGTTGATCAACTAGTTGTTGTGGAAGAGGATAATGTTGATGATGATACCTTCAAATTAGTGTACCCTTGTCCTCCAAACACCAATCTCAACAATTGGAAGATCATCGAGTTTCCTGTGTTTGTTAATTCGTTTTCAAAGTAATTATGTATTTTTAACTCCTTTTGCTCTGCCCAAGGCTATAAGGATAACTAGTTAGGGATATCATTGAAGTCTACCAAATCCATGTTAGAAGGAGGAGTTTTTCTCAATTTGGGGAAGTTGATAGAAATACCAGAAAAGAACAATAGGTACGGGTTGGGATATGTACCTACTCAAGCTGATGAAGAAAAGGCTGCGAAGGAAAAAAGAGAAAACAAGGTGACTCGTCGAGAAAACTGGATACCGAATTCACAGAAGATTCCTATTTGTGACATTCGTCAAAATTTTCAAAGCGCCGGAATAATATATGCTGATCAGGTGGCTGTTGCGGAAGAGGATCATGGTGATGATGATACCCTCAAGCTAGTGTACCCTTGTCCTCCAAACACCAATCTCAACAATTGGAAGATCATCGAGTTTCCCGTGTTTGTTAATTCATGTTCAAAGTAATTATGTATTTTTAACTCCTTTTGCTCTGCCCAAGGCTATAAGGATAACTAATTAGGGCATATGTATTTCAATTCCGTACTTATTATCAATAAATGCATTTTTGAATTCTCCAACTGGTTTTGTTTTTTTTTTCTCTTTTTTCTTTCTTTTGGCAATCTTTATTCATATATATATTTTTTTCTTTTTTTCTTTTAAACAATGCAGAGTCGAAAATGAATATGTTGAAAATAACAGCGCTAGAACCATTTCTTGTAACTTTGAACGTCTGATTAATCATGCCGATGAGGATTGTGAAGACGATTGTGAGCTTCCCCCAGAACTAGAAAGCTTAATTGAACGGGAAGCTAAGATAATCCAACCCTATCAAGAACCTGTTGAGGCGATCAATTTAGGGACTGGGCATGATAAAAAAGAAGTTAAAGTTGGTATGTCTATGAAAGAAAGTGAGCGAGAAAAGTTGGTTAAATTTTTAATTGATTATGTGGATGTCTTTGAATGGTCATATCAGGATATGCCCGGGTTAGATACTAACATAGTTGAACACAAGCTACCACTCAAGCCTGAATACACTCCAATTAAACAGAAGTTGAGAAGGATGAGACATGATATGTCACTTAAAATTAGAGAAGAGGTCAAGAAGCAATTTGATGCTGGTTTCTTAGCAGTAGCATAATATCCTCAATGAGTGGCTAATATTGTACCAGTTCCAAAGAAAGATGGAAAGGTTCGAATGTGCGTAGATTATCGGGATTTAAATAAAGCTAGTCCTAAAGATGATTTTCCTCTACCTCATATTGATGTCCTAGTGGATAGCACTGCTCAATACTCTCTTTTCTCCTTCATGGATGGTTTCTCAGGGTACAATCAAATCAAGATGGCTCCCGAAGATATGGAGAAAACTACATTCATCACACAATGGGGAACTTTCTGCTATAAAGTGATGCCATTTGGATTGAAGAATGCCGGGGCAACCTATCAAAGAGCAATGGTAACCTTGTTTCATGACATGATGCATAAGGAAATAGAGGTTTACGTGGATGATATGATCGCAAAATCTCGAACTGAAGAAGACCATGTTGTTAACCTTCAAAAGTTATTTGAGCGACTAAGGAAGTTCAAACTTCGTTTAAACCCTGCTAAATGCACATTTGGTGTAAGATCAGGCAAATTACTTGGGTTTATCGTTAGTCAAAAAGGGATAGAGGTGGACCCAGATAAAGTAAGAGCAATACAAGAAATGCCGGCTCCACGCACTGAAAAAGAAGTTCGTGGCTTTTTGGGTAGATTGAATTACATTGCAAGGTTTATATCGCACCTCACCGCTACATGCGAGCCGATTTTCAAATTGTTGCGCAAAGACCAAAAGGTTGAATGGAATGAGAATTGTCAAAAAGCTTTCGAAAAGATTAAGCAGTACTTATCAAAACCTCCCATCCTAGTGCCCCCTGTTCCTGGGAAACCACTTATTATGTACTTAACAGTACTTGACGAGTCAATGGGCTGCGTACTGGGGCAGCATGATGAATCTGGTAGGAAAGAACATGCTATTTATTATTTGAGCAAAAAGTTCACCAGTTGTGAAACAAGATATTCACTACTTGAACGAACATGTTGCGCATTGGCATGGGCTGCTCGTCGGTTGAGACAATACATGTTATGTCATACAACTTGGTTGGTGTCTAAAATGGACCCAATTAAGTACATCTTTGAGAAACCTGCTCTTACTGGAAGGATCGCCCGTTGGCAGATGTTGTTATCAGAATACGATTTGGTATATGTTACACAAAAATCTATCAAAGGAAGCGCACTAGCAGAGTACTTAGCCCAACAACCGATAGAAGATTATCAATCAATGCAGTGTGAATTCCCCGATGAAGACATAATGACTTTAGTTGAAGAGATTGAATCATCTGATAAAGAAAAATGGAGGTTGGTGTTAAAGAAAATATTGCCCATAAAAAAAAGATTTTCGTGGAAAGTGGACCCCAAATTACGAAGGACCATATGTTGTGAAAAAATCTTTTTTCTGGAGGAGCTCTAATACTCGCAGAAATGGATGGAGATGACCTTCCACTTCCAGTAAATTCAGATGCAGTCAAAAAATATTATGCTTAAAAACGGTGATGAGCTCGCTAGGTTGAAAACCTAAAAAGGAGACCTAGGCAAAAATTAGAGCATCCCGATGGATTGGAAGCTTGGAAGAGTGGTCCATGCAAAAGTTAGGCATAAAAAAAAAATCAAGCACTTCAAACTGGGGCAATTATTGTTCTTGGAAGTTAATTATTAGGATTCCTAAATTACAAGAATGACTAGCGTTTGTTATGTCTCTACTTAAATTAAACATATTCGTCCCCACATTATAACCCCTGCCTTAATTGTTTTGTTTTTAATGTAACGAATGTACATTTTTCAATATTGTCATTCGATGTTGTACGTTACACTCTTTATATACCAATCCAGTTTCATTATTGAGTGTTCTATTGTTTCAAATTTTGTTTTATAATAATAAATGTTGGAATTTGAAATATGTAAAAATATAAAAATATTTTAAACATTTTGACACTTGAAAATATACACGGAAACTCATTTGATTCTCAAGATATATGAGTGTGTGAAGAATAATAAGGAGGGTAGTCATTTTAAACAATGGATTTTTGCTTCACTTCGAAAAAAGCGGTCATTCGATAGATACGAAGAGTTATCATGTGGAAACAATATTTGTCTTTATTCATCAATTGAATCTTGGGACGGAGAAGAGCATAAGGATCGGGGAATCAAAGAAAAGAACAAAAATTTATCTATAATGCATGACACATAAACCATGCATAATTTCCTCATACTCACTTGATCCATGCATCTTCATTGACACTTTACTCAATGCATCACACACGCATGAATCGTCCATACCTTATCATTTGAATTGCAAATTTCATATACTTATTCCCCCTCTTTATCTACCTTCAAGATTAGACCAATTATGATCTACGCATCGGTAAACAATCCGAAGACGATCATTTTTTATTTTCTATAGATCTACGCATCGGTAAACAATCCAAAGACGATCACTTTCATTTCTATAGATCTACGCATTGGTAACCAATCCGAAGACGATCATTTTTAATTTCTATAGATCCACACATCGGTAACCAATCCGAAGACGATCACTTTCATTTCTATACGTCTACACATCGGTAAACAATCCGAAGACGATCACTTTCATTTCTATAGATCTACGCATTGGTAACCAATCCGAAGACGATCATTTTTAATTTCTATAGATCCACACATCGGTAACCAATCCGAAGACGATCACTTTCATTTCTATACGTCTACACATCGGTAAACAATCCGAAGACGATCACTTTCATTTCTATAGATCTACGCATCGGTAACCAATCTGAAGACGATCATTTTTAATTTTTATAGATCTATGCATCGGTAATCAATTTGAAGACGATCACTTTTTCTATCGATCTACGCATCGGTAACCAATCCGAAGATGATCATTTTTTATTTCTATAGATCCAAGCATCGGTAACCAACGATCACTTTCATTTCTATAGATCTACGCATCGGTAACCAATCCGAAGACGATCATTTTTTCTATAGATCTACGCATCGGTAACCAATCCGAAGACGATCATTTTTTCTATAGATCTACGCATCGGTAACCAATCCGAAGACGATCACTTTCATTTCTGTCGATCTACGCATCGGTAACCAATCTGAAGACGATCACCTTCATTTCTGTCGATCTACGCATCGGTAACCAATCCGAAGACGATCATCTTTATTTCTATCGATCGATAATTAATCTGAAGACGATTATTCTACCCATCTAAAAAATTTGCATCATTATCACTTTAACATTTCAAATGCACTTTAATACATGTGTTTGTTATTGGACAAAATTTAGGTCCTTATATTTACTTATCTTTTACCTGATAGCATGAAAACGAATACCATTGTTATTCATATTTTCATATTTTTCAAGTAAAATATAATTAAATAGGGGATGTTGTAGTACCCTAATTTTGTCTAATTTATTTAAAAATAAATCAAAAAGGAAATATATATTAAAAAGGGAAATTAAATAATTACAATGATTAGGCTCATTAATTTACAATACCAAATCAGTTTACAATTACAATTCTAAAATTAAATCAAATTACAATTTCATATTACAATCAAATTGCAACCAAAAATAAAACCAAATTAAATTACAATAAGATTTAAACCAAACTAAATTAAGCATTTGGCTCTGTTTTGTTGCTGTTGTTGCTTCTCTGTTTCTGATGCAATGTTTGGCTCTGTTTCGTTGCTGCCTTTCTGTTTCAGATGCAGTGTCATTGACATTTGCTTTGTAACTAATTAGAGAAACATAAAAACATAATTTATAAGTTAGTATTTGTACACTTTATGCAGAACTAAATGACAAATTTTTTAGTTTAAAAAAAAAAGAAACTAAAAGACAAATAAAAGCTCAGCAATGAACAAATCAGAACAAATAATCTAAAATTATGAAGGCATCAAAGGTGCAGAAAAATGCATATGATGAACAAAGCAATCAAAACATCAAACAGGAAATTGATGGAGAAGGACCAAGGCAGGCAAAGAAAGCAACTAAACAAATCAAAAACTCTATAAAAACACCTTATCAATTTCAAAAAGGAGGATCGGAGATTAACACTACTAATATAAAAAACGCATAGAAAGAAGAAGATAAGTAAGAAATCATCAAAGGGTGCATCAGTAACAAACAGCAAATAACAATCGAACAGGTATTTTTTTATACAATAAATTTGTTTCTTGATCTTCACTGTACAACTGTTTTTTGTTAAAAAAATGCAGATTTTTTTTTTTAAATCAAGCATAACGGGAAAAACATAAAAAGATTCAAACCTGCGACATGCTGTCATCGTCGAAAACGCTGTCGCTGCGGCCGCCGTCACCGTTGGCGTTGTGGCCGTCGTCGTCGTTGGCGTTGTGGCCGTTGTCGTTGTTTCCTTGTTCGTCCTCATTTTCCTCTTTTCCAGTTGATGCAACTGTCACATTTCCCCCATCTACTTTCAAAATCGTAGGAACATAGAATGGGTAAGGAAGGAGTTGGTTTGGGGCTAAAAAGTAACGTTAAGGTTTTGCTCATGAACGATTTCTCAGCTTTGTTAATCACTGAATGGGTTTGCTATGAAAAGCAGCTGTTGTTGTTTGTTTTGTTGCTGTTGTTGCCTCTCTGTTTCTGATGCAATGTTTGGCTCTGTTTCGTTGCTGCCTTTCTGTTTCAGATGCAGTGTCATTGACATTTGCTTTGTAACTAATTAGAGAAACATAAAAACATAATTTATAAGTTAGTATTTGTACACTTTATGCAGAACTAAATGACAAATTTTTTAGTTTAAAAAAAAAAGAAACTAAAAGACAAATAAAAGCTCAGCAATGAACAAATCAGAACAAATAATCTAAAATTATGAAGGCATCAAAGGTGCAGAAAAATGCATATGATGAACAAAGCAATCAAAACATCAAACAGGAAATTGATGGAGAAGGACCAAGGCAGGCAAAGAAAGCAACTAAACAAATCAAAAACTCTATAAAAACACCTTATCAATTTCAAAAAGGAGGATCGGAGATTAACACTACTAATATAAAAAACGCATAGAAAGAAGAAGATAAGTAAGAAATCATCAAAGGGTGCATCAGTAACAAACAGCAAATAACAATCGAACAGGTATTTTTTTATACAATAAATTTGTTTCTTGATCTTCACTATACAACTGTTTTTTGTTAAAAAAAATGCAGATTTTTTTTTTTAAATCAAGCATAACGGGAAAAACATAAAAAGATTCAAACATGCGACATGCTGTCATCGTCGAAAACGCTGTCGCTGCGGCCGCCGTCACCGTTGGCGTTGTGGCCGTCGTCGTCGTTGGCGTTGTGGCCGTTGTCGTTGGTTCCTTGTTCGTCCTCATTTTCCTCTTTTCCAGTTGATGCAACTGTCACATTTCCCCCATCTACTTTCAAAATCGTAGGAACATAGAATGGGTAAGGAAGGAGTTGGTTTGGGGCTAAAAAGTAACATTAAGGTTTTGCTCATGAACGATTTCTCAGCTTTGTTAATCACTGAATGGGTTTGCTATGGAAAGCAGCTGTTGTTGTTTGTTTTGTTGCTGTTGTTGCCTCTCTGTTTCTGATGCAATGTTTGGCTCTGTTTCGTTGCTGCCTTTCTGTTTCAGATGCAGTGTCATTGACATTTGCTTTGTAACTAATTAGAGAAACATAAAAACATAATTTATAAGTTAGTATTTGTACACTTTATGCAGAACTAAATGACAAATTTTTTAGTTTAAAAAAAAAAGAAACTAAAAGACAAATAAAAGCTCAGCAATGAACAAATCAGAACAAATAATCTAAAATTATGAAGGCATCAAAGGTGCAGAAAAATGCATATGATGAACAAAGCAATCAAAACATCAAACAGGAAATTGATGGAGAAGGACCAAGGCAGGCAAAGAAAGCAACTAAACAAATCAAAAACTCTATAAAAACACCTTATCAATTTCAAAAAGGAGGATCGGAGATTAACACTACTAATATAAAAAACGCATAGAAAGAAGAAGATAAGTAAGAAATCATCAAAGGGTGCATCAGTAACAAACAGCAAATAACAATCGAACAGGTATTTTTTTATACAATAAATTTGTTTCTTGATCTTCACTGTACAACTGTTTTTTGTTAAAAAAAATGCAGATTTTTTTTTTAAATCAAGCATAACGGGAAAAACATAAAAAGATTCAAACCTGCGACATGCTGTCATCGTCGAAAACG
>NC_021165.2:63370436-63394048 GCF_000331145.2 Cicer arietinum | reverse complement strand
CCTCTAATTAGGGTTTTCTATTTTAAACTTTGTTGTTTTGTTTAAGTCAGTTTGGGCTTGGGACTCCTTACTACTATTCATTTTAATTTAAGCCCATATGTAACTCAGTCCATTTAAACCCATTCTTTTTATTTTACTAATCTCAACTCATTTTGATTTTACTAATCTCAACCCATTTTTTATTTTACTAATCTCAACCCATTTAAATTTTACTAATCTCAACTCATTTTTATTAACCCATTTAAATTTTACTAATGTCAACTCATTTAAATTTTACTAATCTCAACCCGTTTAAATCTTACTAATCTTAGTCCATTTAAATCTATTCATTTTAATTTTTTTATTTAAAAAAAAAAGGTTTAATTTTCTTCATAATTAAATATCAATTTCATCATAAAAAAGTACAAATAAAGATTATGTTAAAGATTAATTAGATGTGACATTTTTTTAATCTTTGAGTTGTTAGGATACAAGTGGTACAAGTTGATAGTTCTAAAACTCTCTTTATTTAACTTATTTATTTTATTTTATTTATTTATTTATTTATTCATTTATTTATTTATTTTAATGAACTAATCTAAAATCGATTTATTTATTAGATGTAACTTTTTTATCTTCGAGTTATTAAAACACAAGTTGTACTACTTGGTGGTTTTGAAACTCAATTTAAAAATCGAGAACAATAAAATATTTTTAGAGGATTAAATTAGATGTGACATCTTCTTTATTCCTTGAGTTTTGGGACACAAGTTGTACAACCTGATTCGTCTTAAAACTCGTATTTTAAAGTATTTATTCAAATTAAACTATTTTATTTTTTCTATTTTGTCAAAACATTTTTTTATCACAAAACAAATCTCAACCCATTTAAATTTTACTAATCTCAACTTATTTTTATTTTACTAATCTCAACCCATTTAAATTTTACTAATCTCAACTCATTTTTATTAACCCATTTAAATTTTACTAATGTCAACTCATTTAAATTTTACTAATCTCAACCCGTTTAAATCTTACTAATCTTAGTCCATTTAAATCTATTCATTTTAATTTTTTTATTTAAAAAAAAAAGGTTTAATTTTCTTCATAATTAAATATCAATTTCATCATAAAAAAGTACAAATAAAGATTATGTTAAAGATTAATTAGATGTGACATTTTTTTAATCTTTGAGTTGTTAGGATACAAGTGGTACAAGTTGATAGTTCTAAAACTCTCTTTATTTAACTTATTTATTTTATTTTATTTATTTATTTATTTATTCATTTATTTATTTATTTTAATGAACTAATCTAAAATCGATTTATTTATTAGATGTAACTTTTTTATCTTCGAGTTATTAAAACACAAGTTGTACTACTTGATGGTTTTGAAACTCAATTTAAAAATCGAGAACAATAAAATATTTTTAGAGGATTAAATTAGATGTGACATCTTCTTTATTCCTTGAGTTTTGGGACACGAGTTGTACAACCTGATTCGTCTTAAAACTTGTATTTTAAAGTATTTATTCAAATTAAACTATTTTATTTTTTCTATTTTGTCAAAACATTTTTTATCACAAAAGAAATTTTCTTTAAAACACACTCAACACTTCTGTATTTTTTTAACTAAGAACTACGTAGCTTTGATTTCTCCATCGCACCGGGAGATACGTAGGAGCAAGATCACATTCTTGTCAAGCACATAAATAAAAATTTCTTTTTTTTGTCCTTTATTCGTTAAGTACATATTTATTTCAAAATTCATATTTTAAATATAGTAATAATTGTTATCCATATTTAATAATAAAGAATAATAAATATACTTAAGTTAATATTAATTTTGCACAATTAATTATAGGTAACCATATTTTAACGGATGTCGTAGGGTGCTAGTACCTTCCCTACGCATAATCGACTCCCGAACTCAAAATTTGGTTTCAAAGACCACATGTTTTTTTTTACTAATTTAAGGGTTTCCCAATATTTTCCCTATTTTAAAATAAATTTTGGTGGCGACTCCATTGAATTCGAGAAACACTCGAAATTTTAGGCCGCGACAGTATCGCCCATTAGTTGCCCATGAATTTCTTCAATTTCATTAGATTCCTCATCACTCATATCATAGATATCCCTAACTTTTGCATTGAGAACAACAAGTCAATCCTTGTTTCTCTCATCATATATATAAAACACCTTTTTAGCTTGTGATGCAAACACAAATGGGTCATCACAAATATTTTTCCCAGTATGTTTTAAAAATTTGAAATTGACAAGCGTCATGCCAAACTTATCTTTCTTGATACCTTTATTAATATCAACTCAATCACATTTAAATAACACAAACTTGTACTTTCCAACAGCAGTATATCAGTTATTGCCCCATAGTAAATCTTTTGAGGTCTTTGTCTTTACAACAACTCCACTATTTTGTGTTTTCAAAAATCTCTCTCTCTTCTTTGTGTGGAATCTAAAACCATTAATCGCATAACCTGTGTATCTTCTTACTACCTCAGATGGTCCACGGGATAAACATCTAAGTTCATGAGTAACTTCTGAGCTCTTTTGTTCATCCATATGCTAGATCTAAAATATTTCATGAAATATAGTAAGTTTCTATATAAAAACAATCAGTAAAATTTAAATAATTAAATTATTATATGCTCACCCTGAGTTTAAACCACTCAATAAATTTTTGACCATGTTGCTTGTCAATTTCAAGTTGTGTCAATCGTCGTGGTCGACACTGTCTCTTAAGATGTAAAATGTGTTCTCTAAAAGTAACAGTAATAGAGTTAAAAAAATGTAATAAAAATTTCAATTGTATAAAATTGAAATATGATATGTGACTTACTCTATAAATGGAGCAACTGCATCACAATTAGAAAGCACATATCTATGTGCCTGTGCTAACTCTTTCTTGTCAAGTTTAGTTCTACTCACTTTCTTCCTCTTCCCTAATCGTAACTTTTGTTGTTTCTTTATCCCGAATGGCCTTCCATAGACTTCATCGTCATTTCTGTTAGGTCTATTGAACCTAGTTTCTACCCCAGATAGATATTGCGAACAAAACGTCAAACATTCATTGGCCAAAAATCCCTCTGCAATTGATCCTTCTGGATGGGCTCTATTACGTACAAAGGACTTAAGAGTAAGAAGAAACCTGAAAGTGAAGAAAATTTAATATATCTATGTTCTCAACATCCAAAAAAACTTGTTTAACACTTTTAATTAAACCAATTTTTATAAACATACATACCTCTCAATCAGATACATCCATCGATATTGTACCGGTCCAGCAACTTGGACTTCGTGTGCCATATGAATTACCAAATGCATCATAACAGTAAAAAATGAAGGAGGAAAAATTGTTTTCAACTGACAAAGTGTGATAACTATTTGAGACTCCAATTGTGATAGAAATTCCACATTAAGTACCTTAGAACAAATTTGCTTGAAGAAATTGCAAAGATCAACTAACACTGAAGTGACTTTATCTGGCAATGAACCCAGTAATGCTACTGGAAGAAGCTCTTGCATCAAAACATGACAATCGTAACTTTTTAGTCCAAACATCTTGTGTTGCTTGACGTGCACACAACGTGGGATGTTTGATGAGCATTCATCTAGAGCTTTTACAGTCTTGAGAATGCTTAGGAAATATTCCTTTTCTTTGTTAGTCATTTGATAGCATGCTCTAGGCAAACGCGTTGTAGTTATATTAGGACTTGGTTGAGGATGGAGCATACTTCTTATGCCCATATCTACAAGATCAGCTCGTGCCTTATAATTATATTTGGATTTTCCCTCTTGGTTTAACAATGTACCAATAATGTTGTCACATACGTTATTTTCAATGTGCATCACATCAAGATTATGACGCAATACATTATATTGCCAATAAGGCAATGTGAAGAAAATGCTCTTCTTTTTTCAAGGTTGTGTTCCATTTGCTAGACCTTTTTCTCTACATTCATTTATTTGTCTTAAAATATCAGTCCCATCAAGTCTTTTAGGAGGGATCCTTAGCTCTCGTGTTCCATCAAAATCCCCACTATTCAATCTCCACTTATGTTTGGGAGATAACCAACGACGATGACCCATGTAGCAAAAATTTTTACCATGACGTAACCACTGCGAGGTAGTTTCAATACCACAACATGGACATGCATATTGACCTTTAGTACTCCATCCAAACAAGTTAGCATATGTTGGAAAGTCATTAATAGTCCACATCATATATGCACGAAGTTGAAATGTCTCTTTCTTATAGGCATCAAATGTTTCAATTCCATCATCTCATAACTCTTGCAACTCTTGTACTAAAGGTTGCAGATAAATGTCAATGTTATTTCCAGGACCTTTTGGACCCAGAATTAATAGTGATAACATGAAGTATGGTTGTTTCATGCACATCCAAGGAGGAAGATTGTAAGGAATTAGAATGGCAGGCCAAGTGCTATGAATAATACTCTTAGTCTTGAAAGGATTGAAACCATCTGAATTAGAATTAGAATGATTGTTTCTTTTTTTTTTATATAATGAACTAAAATTTGTCAAGAACATGGTATTCAACAACAACATCAGGTCATCAACAACAAGATGTTAGGTCATCAACAACAACATCAGAACATAACAGAACATTCTCAGAACAGAACAGATCATCAACAACAACATCACATGTTTAAACAACATCACAAGTTATCAACAACAACATCAGAACATTCTCAGAACAGAACAATACAACACTACAGGTTCAGAACAAAACATTCTCAACGGGTTTAGAACAGAACATTCAGAACAGAACATTCTCACCACAGGTTCAGGTTGTGCGAAATTCAAAACAGTACAGAATGGTTCAAAACAGGTTCAAAACAGTACATAATGGTGGTTCGAGAACGGTGAGAACGACGGTGAGTGCAACTCAGGTTCGACTGGTTCGACGGCGAGTGCAGCTCGGGTTCGACGGCGAGTGCGCGACTGGTTTGATGGCGCGACTGGTTCGACGGCGAGTGCAGCTGGTTGATTGACGGCGAGAAGGAGAAGACAACGATTAGGATTCGTGACTCAGAGGTTAGGGGTCTGATTGGGGCTTAGATTGGGGCTCAAATTGGGTGAAAGAGAACAACAGTTTTGAGTTTTAGGTGTTTTGATGAGAAAGGGTTTAGTTGGTACTTGGTATTGATTTAGGTTTTGGCTCTATTAATTTTTATTTTGGCTCCATTAAAATTTGTTTTTGGCTCCATTGAAAAAATTTGGATTTTATCTCAATTTAATTTTTTTTACCTCCATTGAAAAAATTAAGATTTTAGCTCTATTCAAATTGGGTGCATTAAAAAAATTAGGATTTTGCCTCCATTAAATTTTTTTTGACTTAAATCGTGAAAGTTTTGTACAATTTTATTTTCACAAACAACTAAGATTTTGGCTCCTTTAAAAAATATATATTTTTCAATTTTGATGTCTATAGCCACATATTTAAGTGTGCAACTATAACAATTAGTGACAAATTTATGTCACTGAAGGTATAAGACACCTATACCAACAAAAACTAATTTATCTGTGGGGATAGATTGTCTATACCTACAGTTTTTAATTTTGTCATTATAAGCTTTTGTAGGTATATGTTTGTTTTCTTGTAATGTTTGAAGACATTATCATATGTTCATCCTCACAAATATAGAGAAGATAAAGAGGAATCTCTAATTAAATTAGAAGAATAATTTTAGAATTTAAGTACAGAGTATACATATAAAAAATTTATAAAATTTTGGATCAATGTACATAATTAAAGTCCCGAAATCCATAAAATATATCAAATAGATTATTGATAAAATTATAACTCAAATATCTCTTATAAATAAAATAAGAGTAGTAGTATTTGTTTTAAAAATATTATTGTGACAAATAAAATGTCTCGTATAAAAAAAAGTAAAAAATAGAAGTATTTTTCAAAAAATTATTGAAAATTTTGAAGTGACTGTAACCACCTATGTCCTAACGAAGTTCCGCCACTAATCTCAAATTTAACACTTAACAAATGTTTATAATGATAGGATGGGTATGGTAATTAACAATATAAAAATTATGTATGTATATAAAATGCATTCAACTTTATTTTGTAAAATAGTATCAATTTATAGATTTCGAAATGAGTATTTGATTCACTTCAGAATTTTCAAAGAATCTGTAGGAGGAGATTTGTGGTTATATTAACTCTATTGCATCTAGTTTATAAAATAAATGAGCACTAACCAAATCCAAAATTTAGTATGTTCACCCACATTGTAGAATTAGTTATACAACATCAACACCTTCTTGTTTTTCTATTAGTACACCATTCTCCAACACAAGTTCTAACGATTTTAAGTTAAATTTTGTTTTTAAACAATATCCGAAACATTCAAAGTGATGACGTTGTAACGATTTTAAGTTAAATTTAGTTGGAGGATGTATGTGTCAAATTTTTCATAATCATAAGATGCTTGATAGTATGAATGTAAGGGATAAAATGTAGAACGGACTCCCTACAAATTCAATTTTTTTAGTTAATAAAAAGGCGTAAAAAAATTAGTTAATAAAAATGTCACATGTTAACTAAAATCAATAAAATTTTATATAAATTTAATATTGTTTCAATAAATATTAAATCAATGACTTTGTTATTTACGGTAGAGGAAATATTATATGATATTAGTTTAGGTAAAATAAAAAATAAAATAAAAAAACAGCTGAAGTATTATACGATACAAATGTCAACTTAAACATATGAATTAAGTTGAGCTGAAACTTTTTGAATCGCAGAAAATTTATAAATAAATAACTAAAATTAAAGAAATTGATAATGGCTAGTTCATATAAGTTTGAAAGTTTTGTTGATAGAAAGAATGTATTGTTAAATTTATTGATATATATGTTACTAAAGATGAATCTTCAAAACACTTTTCTTCATCACTTTACCTTCAAAAATTGTCAATAGAAAAACACATTATTTGGATAAAACATTTTATTTTTGTTGCAAATTATTTAATCAATTGTATTGACTAATAAAGATTGGAGGAATTGGAGAAATATAAATTAAGAAATCACTAGAGAAGTCGTGAGCACAGTGCTAACATAAGTTCTTGGAGGTACAATGTACATAGACACAATTTTTTTTTCTTAAAACAGATGGAAGGTTTTATTTTATTTTTTAGAAAAATTTAGAGAAACTGAATTTGAAAATGTCATGATTTTAACTAAAGAAATTTCTATAGTTATTAAATAAAATATTAATAATGTACTTATTAAATTTAAAAAAATCATGAGAATTTCGCTTTAGGCCTCTTTATATGTTGGCTGATCTTGTTCAAAAGAAGTATAAAATATAGAAATTGTGACATATTTGTTGAGAAATTAGATAATGTCTTTGATTAGAAGAAGACTGTATATCATAAATAAGACAATATCAACATCAATGTATACTCATCAAAAAGTACACGTTATGGAGGAAAGAAAAACGATTCGAGCATTGCATAAACTCTTTAAAAAAAAATTCTTCATTAAATGACATGAAATTCTCCATGAAAAGAAGTATTTTTCTTAAGCTCAAAATTCATTAAAAATAAATAAATAATTAGGGACATAAATCTAACTAAAAAAAATCAAAAAACGAGATATTTTTTGGCAACACCTCTATTTATAAAAAGAATTATACAATATCTTCAAGTCTTGAGTAATACTATGATTTGATAATAATAATAATAATAACATTTGAATGCGAATATTCAATGTTATAATTTTAAATTGACTTCTAAATAAAAAAAATAAAAAAATAAATAAATAAATAAAAAGTCACAGTAATTACATGTTTCTACGATCTAAAATTTTGTTTGTTTTTTTTTTTTGTAATTATTTTCTCTTTTTTGTGTACAAGATTAATTGAAAAAATTTTATTTTATAAAATACAGTTGATTTTTAAATTTGAAGTGAATGTACAATTTATTTCATGATTTTCAAAGTATTCGAAAGTGATTCAAATATTTATGATTATTTCTATTAAATTCAATTTGCAAATCCAACCTAAACCTTTATGTTCAAACATGCTTTGAAATTACTTGTATGACATCATATCCAAGTAAGGATGTCCTACAAAACTATGGTGTACCATAAGTGGTCACCGTTTTTCAAACAATAATGACATATATTGGGAGATTAAACGTGGAATATGGTTAAGGATGCTTTTGCTATAGGTACTTTTGATATTGCTATTTCAAATATTTTTATTGATTTTGATTCTAAAAATTGATCATCCTTTAAATGTTAGAGTTTAAGTCTATTGGTCTCTAACTCTCTATTGTACAATTTATTTATAAACTGATTTACTATATAAAAATATTATTTTTGTGAATGCGATAAAATAGAAAGATAAAAAATGACATATATAATTCTAATAACATCATATAAAAAATGTACACTACAACTAGCTCATTATGCATAGAGTTTCTAATCATAATTCTATTTCTTGATGTTCCATCATAGACCTCCTCAATTCTAGTAGCTGTCAATGCATTCAGGACTGCACTCTCCCTCATAATATTATGTGGACTAAACTTTTGGCTATAGTAGTAGGCCTAATAATAAAGGGTTTAAAAAAAAAACTCTGCATATGTGATTTAGGCTGCAACATTAAAGATTTTTTTATCTCTTCAACTTTGTCAATAATTGAATATTTGGATAAACTTGTAAGACTTAGGCATGCATGATGAGGAAGGCCATTGTACCAAAGAAAGAAAGCAAAGAGAAAAACTCACTACAAGTAGATTTTATAGACCCAACTTTGGAGATCACCTTGTCTTCTGCAAAATTATCATCAAAAGTGTCACTAATTTGAATAAAATTTATATTTAGTGAAAATTTGTTTTCTTTTATATAAAAATAAAAAATAAAGAACTTTATAGAAATCAAAGATGAAGACACTTACTACACTCTTTTGGATGACACAAACACTTCAATCCAGCACCACATTTTCCATTAGGCTTCTCACAGCCTTTGCAAATATCTGGTACATGATTTGGAATATTAACAGATATTCTTATTCCATCATTTGAAGAATTTCTTCTATGTACACAGCTGTAATGAGAACAGTTCAAATTTTCAGATATAGAAGAATTTGAAGCCAAGAAAGGTGGTTGAGTGCTGATATTTCCAAAGTAGTTTGTATGATTATGTTGGTGTATAGAAGAACCTAATATGAAATTGAATAGCAGTAAGAATTGAAGAAGATAGAGTTTGTTGTGTGGCTTCATGTTCATGTCACTTTTCTCTAATATCAAATGTAAAATTGTTTGCTTAATTGTTGGAATATTGTAGTGTTTCTTTCTTGATGATGCTTGATTGTAGCTAGGAAAGCATAATGTTAAGACCTAGAGAAACTCTACTTTCAAAATGACTTTCCATTTTGGCCCCATGGCTAGATTAAAGACTTTCCTTTTTCCTCCTTTTTTTGTCACTAGAAAAAGGCCACATTACTTTTGAGGTATCTTGTCTTGGTGTAGAACTTTTTAGGCCATCCTTCATAAAGTTTTTGTAAATTATTTTATTTCCAAAGGCTATGTATAACACTAACAAAAATTGTGTATCAATACACAAATGGTTGATTGTCGTTTCAACCACTACTCCTGTGATTTATTTGTTTACCTGTTCGCCGCTTTGTATCTTGAGTCATTGTTGTAATACTATACTCCAACACTCTTTTTTTATTCGGATGATTTCTCCCTTATTTTTACGAAATTCACTCTGATTGTCATGTTTCGAACAACTGAAAGTTTAACACATAATACAGTCAAGTTCAATGATTTAGAGTGTTTGTCTATTTTTTTATATTGGATAACCGCTCCTCTTATGATAATCACTCTGGTCGTCATTCTTTGGCCAACCAATTACCTAACCCACAACACAATTGGCTTAAAGGCCAATAATAGCTTGGAGTGGTTTGCCAATTTTTCCTGCCACCGTAACTTCAATTTTCAGTCATTTTGGTACTGATAGACAATGGCTATTTCCAATAGGTCATATTGCATGATTCAATGTCTTTCACTATTGATAATCATTTCAATGTCTTTCACTATTGATAATCATTTCAATGTCTTTTGTGTTTAGGCTTTATTAGACAAAGTACATGATATTATTCATGAGCAGTTAATGAAGACCACAATTGTTTACTTTAACTTTGAATATTTCAGTATACTCCCCTTTATTGCAATCTTTATGTTTGTTTGTGAATTTCTTTTAATATTTTGGGTTTTGGAGGCATATTAAATGTGTCGTTACATATAAGAAATTGGAAGAGAATTAACATATTAACAAATTAGAAGTATATATTAAGATAGACACGGATATTAAAATTACAAATGACACGTTAATATCAGTAATAATTTGAGTAAATAGAAGTAATTGAATATAACTAACTACATTTATCTAACATCAGACATGTCTTCGATCTAAAGTGTCGGTACTAAATAAATATCAACTCCGTTCCATTAATTGGAAAATAAAAGTAGAAATTGCATGAGACTTGTAGCAACAGACTAAAAGTACTTGATCAACATACACTTCAAAGATTGAAACTTAAATTGCTTGAATTGAATATATTTGGATCATGCTGGTGCTTTGACAAGTTTTGATGGAAAATCAAGCACCACAATCTTCTCAAGAGCAGATGAAAATATCTTGGAAAACTCAACATGACTTGGGTGAATTTGGAATGCAGCTAAATCCTCTTTCCCATTGAATGTCATCAAGAAAGCATGAGTGAAACCTTGGGTCAGCATTTCATGGTTTTCAATGTCTTTTCCCCTGTTATTATACAACATATAATACAAGCATATCATAGTGATAATTGTTTGTACTTTTGCACTAGGGCTGAGATTTTTAAATTTTATATTTTTAACCGTTCGATTAATCTAACAGCGAATAATGTTGATTAAGGTTTTAAATAAAAGTCTGCGATTATGATCTAGGCTACGACATCAAGACTTTTGATGTCTCTATGACCACAAAGCAATTGAGATCGTATCGACCACATTTGAATGTGATTCTTTTAAAACCTCGTCATTAGATTAATTCAATAGTTCAAATGTGGTTGTTAAACTATTCCAAAAAAAAAAGGAAAAACTTAAATGGTCATACCATTCAAAGGACTTGACATGCTGAATTCCAGAAATCATTTTCTCCAAGTCTTGGATAAGCTCTTCAACTTCCACACCATCCTTGAACTTAACAATCACATAGTGATTAAATATCCCCATGACTTCAATACAAAGTTTTTGCTATGAACCAAAACAAGTCCTAGTAACCAAATATATATGCACAAAACAAAACTTACAATGTGAACATGTCACAATTTTGCTGTCAAGTCTCACAGTCCCTATATCTGACCACAATGTCAGATCCTCTTTTTTTAGGAGACAAGATTCACAGAAAAGATGCCACTAACATTTATATATAGACCCACAATTGACAAAATTATACTCCATCCATATTCAATAGTATAATTTGTCTCATGCAATTGTCTTTGCACATGAATAAAGACCTTTGGTGGTGTCATTCCTCTCTAGAAGTTTGAGTTATGTACTGTTCTCACATAGGGTCAGAAAAAACATTATGATAATATATATATATGGTAGATTCTTTTCTTTATTAACTTTTTCTATTTGTATACGTAGAAAATTAGTGTTATTTGATGGACTTTTTCTCTTTGTCCTTTCCATGTGCATTGCACCACCATGGTAAATTTTGAACAGGACTGTTATTTCAACAACAATTTGGACAACTAAATTCAACAATTTTTTAAGAGTTAACGCAATCACACATATGGTTAATGCAGTTTAATAAGTGAGTAATAGTTATATCAAAATTAAATAATTCATTAATTATCGATTAAATTTTATTAATTACAAATTTAAAAATTATTAAACTAAGGTAGCTAATGAGTTGCAATGCGCCAGTAGTATCTGTTAATTAAATCATACATTACGTTTAATCACATTTATAAATTGTATTCCAATGTTTTAAAATAGATGAGTCGTTCGATTATTTTATATATATTAAAAAAAAGTGTATAAATAAAAAAGAAAATATTACTTTTAGCAAATTATCTTCGTTAAAAATTGATGCATTATTATTGTCATAAATGTATTATACAAAATACTATATTGTAAATGATACAAGTATTATTAATTAAATAATATAATTAAAAAAATACATTAAAAATTAAAATTATTTAATATTTTAAAATAATTTTTTGTCTTCAAATAAATCAATTATTTTAAAACAGATAATTAATTATTTAAAATATTGTCTCCCAATGTAGTATTGTGTATACTATCAGCAAGGAATCTTAACTGAACAACCACTAGTAGGGCCTCTCTGAGGTGAATAAAGAACAAAGATGTCTCACTGATTTTCATCAACTCAGATAATGTCACATTGATAGACGTATCTTTCACATGCTATTTAATTCAAATAATATCTTTTTTTAATTGTACATGCTTTTAAAAATAATAAATCATAGTTGAAGAGTCACTCTCTTAATAATTTTGTTAATATTTTTTTTAATAATTTGTTATGATACAGGTGTAAAATATTCATTTACTACACTGATAACTAACCTCATAAAACTTGGATGACTATTTCTAATAGGCTCTCTCATCCCATCCCAACATTTTTTTCATAAAATTGAATGAATATCTTGTTTAAAACATCTAGATCTAATATTTCTAATATTAACATAACATAAAATTAATAATCATATTTCGAAGATTAACATAACAAAATTAATAATCGTTCTCATGTTATGTCATCAATAAAGTCGGCAAAAAAGTGTCATAAGCATATATGGTCAAAAAAGTAGTGGGGTAATATGATAATTAAGATATAGATTCAAATACGCAATCTCTCATTTCTCCACTCAAAAAAATAGTAGAATTATTTGATAATTAAGATGCAAATTTAAATACGCAATCTTTCACTTCTCCACTCAAAAAGTAGTAGAATTATTTGATAATTAAAATGCAGATTCAAATACGCAATTCCTCACTTCTCCACAATTAATATCCACAATTAATATGTGTGAAAGTTTTGCCAATAGACTCTTTAGAATAAAAAATTATTTAGCACATTAAAAATATTACTATTTTTTGAAAGTTAATTAGTTTAGTTAAAAAATTTAAGTTCATATTGTTGGTATATATGACCTCGTAATAAGCGGAATATATCAAAATGTATCAGTTCTTTATGAAATTAAATCAATTTCATATACACAGCGAAAATTAAATTGTGGCATACAAGATTAGCAAGTTTTATTAGATTGATATGAGATTAATCAAGATGCATACAAGTCAAATTATCAGATTAAACAATATTACTTATTACAGAATATGTTTAACATGCATCTAATTTCAATCACATATACAGATATATCAAGATAGTAAATCAAAGGAGATAAGGGTTAGAGAAGATTGCACCAAGGATTTATACTGGTTCAGTTGTCCACTTGACAACCTACATCCAGTCCTGCAAATCCAAACGGATTTCAGATTTTCTTCTCCAATAGAAAGAATCAATTACAGATTGTCCAGTTTTCTCCCCGAAACCTATCTATCTTAATGATCTCTTTCCTATTGATCACCCTCTGATCCTTGTAGATACTCAGCAACCTATCACAGAATCAAAGTACAACTTTTTCTTGTTGAGCACTCTCACCCAAGAAAGTAGTCACCAGTTTCTAGCTGGATTTTCTCGTTTTGTTTTTGTTTCAAAGAATTATTACAAAGAGATTACAGAAAGAACAAAAAGTAGTCTTCAATCTTGGTCAAAAATGGCTTCTCATAATTCTTGATATCAATGATTTGTTTATGAGAATCCTTGTCTTTCAAGATCACTTTTCCAGCTATCTTTTTGATTGTTGATAATCCTCTTTTTCTATTTGATCTGAAAAAGTAATCTCAATGTATTAACCAAGTGTTATTGTGTATCAAGAATATTCAATGTATATTTCAGATTGATATCATTGTTATTATCATTCATGTTATTGAAAGACAGATTGAAGACAGTTTATATAGTTTCTGAAAAACACATTAATCAATCGATTTACCAATCGATTTCGTAAAGTGATAAACCAGTCTAATCGATTTGCCAATCGATTATCGTGTGTCTTGTTTTTCTTGAATCTTGAAACTATATAACCCAATCGATTTACCAATCGATTCTTTAAACAACATTTCTCAGTGATTATGTTAAGACTGATATGAATCGATTTCGTAATCGATTGCAGATGTTATGTTCAAACTGAAACACATATCAATCGATTCCATAATCGATTTATCAAATCTTCATAATCGATTAACAAATACTTAAAATCGATTTGGTCACACGCTCAGAGTTCACTGGGTTTTCAAAAGGTTTTGTCAATCGATTTGCCAATCGATTGAGTTTAAGTCAGTGACTCAGCTATTTTGATACTAATCGACGTGCCAACCGATTTGTATGTATTTGTCTGAAAACGTTCTTACCTGGGATTTGGTTCAATCGATTTCCCAATCGATTTCGACCAAATTTAACTTGATTGAAATATTACAACATAGATTGTCCAATCGATTTGTATGTCACAGGAAAAGTTATTTTGCAAGAGATTTTTAAGTAATCGATTTGCCAATCGATTACCCTTAAAACTGGGTTTCCACTGTGACTTATCCAATCGATTTATTTCAATCAGGTTTACTTTGTGAATTGTATAATCGATTTGTCAATCGATTACCCTCAAAACTGGGGTGCCACTGACTTGTGCATTTTCAATTTCTAATTCAGTCAGTCGATTGCCCAATCGATTATACCAACACAAACAGTTGTGTTTCCTTACACCTTTGTTATGAAATCGATTTCCCAATCGATTTGCTTTAGTCAAAAGTCAACTTTTGTTGATTTCTTGTGTTTCAAGCAACCTGTTCCAAGTGTGTAGGATTTGATTGTTGTTCCTGAAATGTTGCTCAATTCAAATATTAGATTTATCATGTATTGTATGAACATTGTTGAATTATTAATTATGTCAAAATTAGGAATCAAAGGATCAAAATCCAACACATATTTTGAAATATAAAAATAAATAATTGAGAGATTATTGATAGAGTGGTTGTCATTTGTTCTTAAACTGTTGTATGTATGAGTATCTAGTGTTTTTTAATCATTTTGTCTAAATATAAAAAAATAAAAAATAAAAGTAGCTCTTATCTTGCTTTGCTCTCTTTCAGTCTCTCAGGATAGTTTTAGAAATCATTTTAGCAAATATGCTTTTGCAATATCCGTTAATGAAGTTGGGACCGCAGTTGTAATTATGTTGCAAACTTGTATATTACTGCACAATGCAAAAAATAACGATCAATTGCATTTGCAGAACCATAATTTAAATTGATGAAATCCAATTAAAACTTCCAATAATAGAGATCAGTAGTGTTGGTTATGAAATGATGTGTGAAGGAAATTTATTGGATACTTTTATTTATTAGACCAATAATTCAATTGGTAATCTATCTTAATCACAAGTTAGGAACAAAAACCTTTAAGACAGTTGAATTTTTTGTGTTTAGAATATTCATAAAATTTCTCTTTATTCAATCATCTGATGATACGTTTACTCAAATAATATGCATTAATAAATACTCCTAGGTTACTTTCAGACAGAAACGTGAAACATTTTATATTGCCATCGAAAATCAAATCAATGTTCCAAGAAAAAGTCACTACTTTCTAGCGATTTCTTGGCTTTGTGATATCCTGAGATATTGGAGCTATAAAATAATTAATTCATTTGAAAACTGTATAAAAAGTAATTCAGTTTTATGATAAAAAAATATTTAATTGTAGTTTTAATCCCCTTATTTTAGTTGAATCGGGAAAGTGGTTCCCTCATTTTATTTATTCTCAGTTTTGGTCCCTCAAACAGAATTTTGATCCAAAATTTGATAAAATTTTATTTTTTTTGCGTTTATTTAAGTCATACTATACCTCAAGACCTCGTGGTGCAACAATTGTACCTGAAATCTATAATGCGTAGTGGGATTTTGAAAAATGACACTTCAACAAATTTTGAATCAAAATTCTGTTTGGCGGACCACATCTGGAGAGAAATAAAATGAGGAACTATTTTCGTGATTCAGCTAAAATAAGGAGACTAAAACTGCAACTAAACCTAAAAATAATATAAAAAAACTTCATTTTAAAAGACAACAAAATTATTAGCTATTCAAAAATTTTAATGAAGAAAAAAAGATTTGGTTTTAATTATAGCTTTTTTGTTCTTTAACTTACTTTTTTTTACTATTATGCATTTCCATCCAAACCTTAAAACGAACTCATCCTAACTCCATGGATGGATTAGACATGGGAAATAAATATTGTAACATAATGACATACATACAATTTATGTTAATATATTTTTATTGCTTTAATAAAAGCAATCAACTTTGTCAAAAAAAAAGTACCAACTTGAAAATGATGGAATTGGTTAAGTGGAGTAGAAAAAGGGAAAATAACAATATCATGGTTCCCACCGTGATTGAAGAATTGAGAATGGTGAAGCGAGCGGCGAATTGAGAACGAGAAGGATGATTGCTGGATATTTTCATTTTCAATTGCACAAACTTTAAGCAAATTTAGAAAAGAATAATGATTTAATAAACCCTGAAATTTGAAGGCTTTCACGAAGCATACCAACTAGTTGATGATGAAAACCACGTAAGATATTACACTAATGTAGTTTATACATATTTAAGGTCCAAAATGACACTTTTTAAAATTAAAAGACCAATTTAAACGGAAAAATTAAGTTAAAGAACAAAAAGATAATGAGAAAAAGAAATATACAGCATCAGTATAACGTATAAACGTTGATTGATTTCATTATTTATTACATAATTATAAATTTTATCATCAAATAACTGCTCAAATCAATAGTTTGTATTTGTTGTCGGTGTAAAACATTATGGAACTTGATCCCAAAGATAATTACCAAATAACTGAGGACTTTTATCATAACATACTACCGCTTTTATTGTTACAAGTTTTATAGAACAAAATTAAGTTAATGAATGCGGGAAAATAATAACCAAAGAAGTAGAGACTCCCTTAATCAAACACACAATTTTCAAGTCTTTTGGTTCAAAATTGAAAATTTGAAAATTCATATTAAACCAGTTTGAACCATAATATCAGAACATATGCATTACTATCCAGATATTTGAGCAGATTCTAATTTAGTTGATTATTTTTTAATCACATGTTTCGTCCATAAAAAACAAACTTGGGAAATTTGCATTCAACAATTTGAGTTCGAGATCTTATTCAATTTAGATTAAGGAACAGAGCAACAATTAACCGAAACCGAAATTCATTCAAAATTCTGAATTCATATTACAACTGGCTTCATAAATAGCATTTCTTTTTCCTACCCCCGATACAACTGATTCCTATTTTTCTTACTCCCCCACGATCTAATTCCATTTTATATTTTTTTCTATAGCATCAAAAGTCACAAAAAGGATGATGCATTAACCTAGAATATCCGGAAGAACAACTATGCTAGATTAAAAGGATATTCCCATTTTAAATGCTTACATACTCAACTCTTTCCATGACAAGCGACTCATATGCTCTGGAGTGTATTCCAAACTACAATATATCCATGCACTCGCGCTCAGAAGGCTCATGTTTCTGTTCCACAAAACTAAGACCTCGTGCCTTGCTCTTGAGACTAGAAATACGCTTACGGTGGCCACGACCATGTATGTGTTGTTCCCATTCATGTAATCCTCTAAGAACCCGATCACCGCATGCCTGTCAACAGAAAGGTCATAAGAAACAGAATATGTTTGACGGTGTTGCACCAAAAGATTGTACAGGTGCTATAAATGATTATTCCATATCACCCTTTCTCTCATATCTAAGTGCCAATATCAGAGTGTGTCCATGCAGAAAATAAGGTTGAGTCAACTATAAAAAATTATATAAAGCATGAAGACATAACATAATGAATCTGTAACATTGTTACAGTACACATGGCAAATTTTGTGTATCGCATTTTAAACAAAAAATTAGGGCCTTCAAATGTAAATTTTCAGTTAAACTTTAATCTGTTAGTTTAAAAAATTGATTCCCTTTAAATTTCTCTGCTTTGCAATTTGTGGTACAAAATAGCACCAAGACCTCACAAGCATTGTGTTGCAACTTGCATCATAGAACTGATCATAAGAATCACCCACCCCATTTCCCACATAAAGAAGCAAAATAACACATTTTTCGTTCTAAAACAAACGGAGCCAATGCCCCATGCCATGTGGATTATAAAACATAGCAGACCTTGCATGTGTATTGAGTCCAGAGGTCCCTGTGGATTATTTTCGTCCCACTGCTATTTGACATCCCAATGGTCGACGACAAGCTTCCATCCTCACTCAGGAAAGATGTAACTATCTTCTTGGCAGATTCAACCACTTGGCTATTCCATACATCATTTGATTTGCCTAAAACATAAAATATTGAAATCAATATACAATTCAAAAAGTTAATTGATGAAAAAATAAACACGGAAAATATACAAGATTGAGACAGCTTACTCAATATTGACTCCGTGGAATCAACATAGCGTATATCCCAACTAAACAGTGTTTGCAGTCGACTGAGCATCCTCTTCTGTCATTAACAAAGCTTCCATATCAATCTTAGACTTCAAATTTATGTACAATAGTCAAGTCAATATA
Source organism: Cicer arietinum (assembly GCF_000331145.2). NCBI lineage: Eukaryota > Viridiplantae > Streptophyta > Magnoliopsida > Fabales > Fabaceae > Cicer > Cicer arietinum. The sequence goes on along the minus strand of NC_021165.2, from coordinate 63,375,276 downwards.
GAAGAGCTTAGCAATGGTGATCAATGATTATTCAATCATTTCTATTATTTTTTCTTCAAACTAACATGGTATTTAGCAAAAACATGTTAAATTACAGAAGCAAGAACAAAATTATAGACAACCAAAAAAACCTCTGGTAGAAATTCTAAAATTTCTAAACAAGAGTCTGAGACCCAAAAACAAAATTCCCAATATTGTGCAACCTTCAACGTGAAATAAATGTCCTCCAAAAGAAAATAATATATTTCAAATGTAATCAGAAGTCAGATGAAGCATCTCGAATGATTTCCTATGTGGCCAGATTAATCAGAAAAACAACTCATTTTCAGTTTCCTTGCATATCTGACCAAAAGAAATGTTCTGTCAAGAATGCTCCTTTAGGAAAGTCATAGAACAAATGACATTATTTTTACCTGACGGCGGACAAGTCTCCTGGTATTAACCTTTACTTTCTCAATTGCTTCTTCCAAATGAATTGTTGATTCAGTGTCAGAGGAAGATCTCAACCACTCCATCAAATTGCCATAAAACAATGGCTCACCATTTTCTAAGCTTGATCCCTCGGTTGATCCATCCTCTCTTTGATTTATGTTTTTGATAACACAAGTTCTAAGAAGATGCTCAAACTCACGAACACCAATGGCCTGTCGCAAACCTCTGGTATAATCTGCATTCATAGTGTAAATGTCATAGACTTCATTGAGTAACCCTGCATCCATCATGTCATCTACCCGCTGCTCTACATATCTGTCTAGTACAGGGAGAGATGCGTCCACACATATAAAACAACAATCATATCTTAAGTTATCAGCTTGACCCCACTTCTGCCCTGCCACAAGCAAGACCAGTATTATTTAAAAGGCAAAAAAAAAAGATTTAACTGACATCTTCGTGATTGTTACAGACTCAAAAAATTTCCCAAGCATAACTGATTCCAGGGGAAATGACATTCCCATGTCTTCATTTTTATTCCCATGATGAGGGTGAGTAACTGAGTATCCTCTTTCCACTGACATGATAATATAAGTGGCACTATAACATAACTTCAATTCCCACCTCTCTTCCTCCCAGCATTTGAATTTTAAAAAAAAAAAAATTCTGTAAATGTTGAGCATGAACCAAACAAGTCTGTGAGTTTTCCACAAAATGTCATCTCCAAGAAAATCATTCTAATTATACACCTTGAAACAAACCCCACCTAAGGGAAAAGATAGTATATTGAATTTGCAATTAGTACATGAGTATTAAAGAAAATAACAAACCTCTGCTGCCTGTCCTTGAAAAACCTTACTGGGAAGAGCACCAGTTCGAGAGTACAAACTAATGTATTGATTTATCTAAAAACAAAAATAAATAGAACTTGTAAATATATCATCCCCAATTAAGAAATTCGAATAAAAGCTTGCCTTCAGCAAAAATTAAAAGCTTGCCTCAGATATTAATTAAAAGTGTATAATACTTCTGATAGATGTATAATGTATGACAGAACTTTAAAATTTTCCCTAAAATTATAAGAATTACAATCTTATACATGCATAAAATGGAATTTTGGTGTGTATATAAGATGGCCCTTTGTACATGTCCTAAGAATAATAAATTATGAAATTACACCTCCAACCTTTCTATGATTATTTGGATGGATTCTATTTGCTGCAACCGGATCAATATCTTTAAGCAAATCATAACTGTAGCTTGAACTGTCAACTTCAGCAACAAAATCATCATCATGCCCTGTGATACCTACAAATTACAAATATAGTTCAGCTAAGTTATAGATTTATTAAACATGAAGAAAAATTAGAGAACCAGAATAGCAATTTACCAGGTGAATCAGCCAAATAGTTTTCATCCAAATTGTCTGTTGAATCGTCTAGAAGAAACGGACTCACCAGAGCCTGAAGAGCATGACAGGAAAAACTGTCAGTACATAAGAAAAAATGTAGATAATAGCACCTTGAAACACATCTAGCTGGAGTAAAAAAAATGATAGACTTTAATGACTATGCAAGAAAACATATCGCTTCATAATATTAATTTCTAAAACATTTCAATATTTATCCACTTAACAAAATACAATATAGCACTCGCCCAGACACGGACATCATACACAACACCAACGTATAGACATGCCTTTAATAAGAAGTACCAGTGCTACATAGGTAAGATATAATTGGATATAAAATATTTTGAAGACATTCACTCCATGGCTAATAAGCTCCAAAATAATAGTAAAATAAACTGGAAAAAAATGATAGAACATAAAAATGAGCATGGAATGTGGAAGATTCAAAAATCACCAAATTCGTACCTGTATATAGTAATTAGTACCACCAACTATAACAGGTAAGTGTTTACGAGACAATATGTCATCAATAATCTGCAAAATAAAAAACAATTCTCTTATTAAAAAATGAAGTAAAATGAAGTAAAATGCGAAAAGAAATTACAATAATAATAAAACAATTCTCTTATCAGAACTTACGGGAATAGCAGAATCACGAAAAGTTTTGGCTGTGAATTCAAAGTTAGGGTTTACAGTACCCAAGAGATGGTGCGGCACTCCTAAAACAGACCAAAACGATGTTTAAAAAACGGAAAGAGAATCGAAGTGGGAGGGGGAATCAGGTGTGAATAGGATACGGTGGTACCGTTTTGTTCAGAGAAGGGGAGTTTGTTGGTGAGAATATCGAGGCCACGGTAGACTTGCATGGAATCAGCGTTGATGACTTCGATGGAGAAGTGGGAGGCTAAATCAACGGCTAGCTTTGATTTACCAGAACCTGTGGGGCCCGTTATAACTAACACCTTTGGTCGTTTTCCATGGCTAGGGTTTTGAGTTACGCTGTTTTCCGTCGCCATTGCGTCACTCACTCTCTTTTGCTCCTCTTCTTCGACTCACTACTGGAATCACGTAATAACTTTTATTTCCATCGCTCTTTAGTAATAACTTTTATTTTATAAGTCTTTTTTTTTTTCTATTTATCATTTTTTTTATAATTCCTCGCTTTTTTTTTTTTTCTAAAGAAGATATTCATATTTCTTTCTCAAGCAAAAATAGATTGAGAAATGTAAGTCTTTATATCAATTTTTTCATCCAATCAATTTTGTTGTTGTTTTTAACGCGTATATATGTACCATTTCAGTTGTCGTACAAATGTCCCCTATTTAATAAAAAAAAAATTGGGACACTTAGTCGCTAAAACAATTCTTCTGGAGATAAGGTAGTGCTCAAAAATATTAAAATTGGAAAGTTATATATATATATATATATATATATTCAATTGTTATTATTAAAGATTCTCAGATAAAACATCATGATTACTTTTGACAGAGGCAACCTATTATCTTGACGTTATTATTAAGGTAGACAATATTATGCTTACTTTTGACTTTTGCAATGTATTATTAAACTTTTTACTATTTTCTTTATTAAAGTTGAATTAGTAGTGTTATCTGAATTATGTAAGGGCATTAATGTAAAATAGTTTTATTGTAATCTGAGACCTATCTTTCCATTATAAAAGGAAGTGGTCCTTTATTATGCAAGACATTCGCAAAATTATTTAAAAAGTTTGTCAATCGTTATTCGTTACCTTGCAATTCCCTTATTCTCTGAAAGAAATAATTGTAAGTTTTAGTAAAACTGTTTATTGAAGTATACTATTACCCTAAATAAATATATCCATCCTTTGCTTAGCTTGCAATTCCCTCATTTATTATAAATGTTTATTGATACCATAATGAAGATGAAGTAAATCATGATAAACATAAGTATACCATACTTCAATAAAGCAAAACATAATCCATAAAGAGTTATGTGAAAATAATGGTAAATCGTCAAGAAATATATCTAATTTAGTTGTTAATAAGAAAACAGTTTAAAAAACTAATTGAAAGTAAGCAAAGTTCATAAATTTATTCATGATTATAATTTAAAACTTACAATTATTTCTTTTATATAACGAGGGAATTGCAAGGTAACAATTGACAAACTTTTTAAATATTTTTGCGAATGCCTTGCATAATGAAGGACCACTTCCTTTTATAATGGAAGGATAGATCTCATATTACAATAACGTCTCTAAATTAATTTACATTGATGCCTTTACATAATTCAGTTAACACTAATAAGGGAACAGTAAAAAGCTTAATAATACATTGCAAAAGTCAAAAGTAAGCATAATATTGTCTGCCTTGATAATGACACCAAGATAATGGGTTGCCTTTGTCAAAAGTAATCTCGATGCTTTGTCTGGGAATCTTTAATGATGACAATTGGTTTTTCGTTTAATGCCTTGGGTCAAGAGTGCGGTCACATCTTGCCTTTAATAATTCAGCTAACTTTAATAATTTAGATTCCTTCTATTCCATAGCAATCATCCACATCTTGCCTTTAATAATTCAGCTAACCTTAATAATTTAGATTCCTTCTATTCCATATCAATCATCCTCATTTTGTTGAGTAAAGCTTTGAGATGATTCTACGGAGTCTTCATCATTATTGTCTGATTCAGTAATTGCCTTTTGTAATTTCTTTAAAAATTATTTTTTATTTGAAGAAGCTGATAATTCTGCCATAATCTTGGATTTTTCTGCCAAGAATTGTGCTTCTTTAATATTCTCTTTTGGCTTAATAAGAAATTTAGGATTTCTTCTAAACCATTCTAAGAGTGTAGAGTCTTTTAATAATTATGGATTAAATTTGTTCCACCATTTAATTTTAATAACTCTGAATACCCAGTTAATATTAGAATTAGGAATTGATAATTCTTTTTTATATGTCCACGAGGTAATCCATGAAATACCAAAGCTTGCATGAAACATTAATATCTTCATATGA
>NC_021165.2:63357256-63370413 GCF_000331145.2 Cicer arietinum | reverse complement strand
AATGCCGATCCAACAAATTATGGGTAAATTTTTGGCTCAGGTCCCCATTCATTGAACCATTTAATAAAATATAATGGGAATTGTAACGAAATGTCTTTTTTAAACCAAATGAACCAGGAACGTTCAAAGGGTTCTTGTAACAACAGGTTTGTCCATGCTTCCATATAATTATAATAAGAATATTCTTGAGGAGTAAATCTTCTGGAAAAAAAATTTAATGTTGAAGGGTGATTTTTCAATATGTTGGTGATAATACCTTTAATATTTTAAATTTTGAAAAAATAATTTTTGTTTATCACTCTTGTCGTATGTATGAGTTATTTCTATAGAATGAATATCAAATAAAATAAACTTATAGAATAATCTTGTTTTCTCCGGGGTGGCTGGTAGATAATGAAGTTCGTGAGGGTAATAATGAGAAACAATCTGAAGTAATGATTTGCTTAATGAATATTCAGGTTCCACAAGAAAAAGTATTTTCTTGTAATCCTTTTCTATAAATGGACAATTTAAGTTACTAGGGGGTGTGTAATAGGGCAATTTTTCTGGTTTTTGTGTTGGAGTATTTAATTAGGATGATGTGTTTAAGGCAAATTGTAATGGTGAGATCAATTGGGATTGAATTGTGGGTCTTATTGTTTTTGGTTGTAAGGAAGTTGTCGGGTATAAGGATGGTAATGTTGATAGGGTTAATGGAGTAAACCTGTTTTGGTTTGGTAATTAGGAGGAAGAAGAGGGAGTTTGTAATACCTATTTTATAGTGGGTGTTTTTGTAATTTTGTCTTCTGTAATTGGGGGTCCATACTTATCTTTATGACTCATTGTGCTTTCCCTGTAAAAATTCTCTTGTAAGAAAATCTGGTAATGAGTTTTTCTCTCCTTTAATATGTTCTATTTCGAAATCAAAACAAGAAAGTAAAGATTGCCATTTGGCAAAAATATGTTTAGAAACCAAGTTTTTAACATCCTTTTGCAAAACATCTTTTGTTGTTTACAATCAGTTTTTAATAAAAATTTCTTCGAAAATAAGTCATCTTGAAATTTTGTAATACATAAAATAATTGCCAAAATCTCTTTTTTAACAGTACTATATTTTAACTGGGATGTGTTCCATATTCCATAATAATATCTCACTACTTGCTCTTTTTGGTTTTCTGGTAATTTTTGTTTTAACACTCCTCTATAACCTAACTCTGATGAGTTAGTCTCTACTATTAATAGGGCTTGAGGGTCTGGAATTCATAAGTAAGGTAATTTTTTAATTATTTGTTTTAAAGTTTTGACACTATTGGTCATAGTCTAATCCCATTTGGATGGATTTTTTCTTAATCTTGTAAATAAATGTGAACATATAATTCTAAGGATGGGAATAAAGTCTGCTACATAATTTACACATCCTAAGAATATTTGTAATTGAGTTTTGTATTTTAATTCATTAGGAAATTTTTCTCCAAATTCTATTGACCTGCTAATTGGTGTTATTGTTCCTTGATAAATGTTGAATCCTAAAAATCTAATATTATCCTGAAATAATTTCATTTTCTTTGCTGACACCACTAATCCATTTTCTTTAATAATATTAAAGAATTTTTCTAGATGTTCAAAGTGTTTATTAATACCTTTTGAAAAAGCTAATATGTCATATAAATATACAATAGTAAAATGTTGGTAATTATTAAAAATGTCATTCATAATATTTTGGAATTAACTGGGTGCATTTTTTAATCCATTCGTAATGTCCAAAGGGTACTACAAAGGTTGTTTTATATTTATCATTTTCTTCTATTTGTATTTGGTAATATCCTGATTTCATGTGAAATTTAGATAATACAGATGAACTATGTAATCTACTTACTAAATCTTTTTTATTGGGTATTGGATATCTAATCCATTGTAATACTTTATTTAATGGTTTATAATTAATAACTAATCTGGATGCTCCTCTTTCTAATTCTGCTGAGTTCATTACATAGAACCCTGCACAACTCTAGGGAGACTTACTAGGTCTTATTAATCATTTATCTAAGTATTCTTGTATTTCTTTTTTACAATAATCTAGGTATTGTTGATTCATTTCTATTGGTCTTGCCTTAGTGGGAACGCTTCTCTCATTAAAACTAGGTTCATAAGGAAGTGAGACTACGTGCTTTTTTCTTGTCCAGAAAGCATTGGGGTGATCTGCACATATTTCTTTTTCAAATCTATCTTGTAATTCTTTTATTTTATTTTGTAATTGTTCTTCTATTAAAGTTTCAAAATCCTAGTTCACTTAAAGGTTCTAAGGAATTGGGCCATATTTCTATAGTTTAAACTTAAGGTTTCAAAATCTTTCTCTTCTCACGGGACCACTGATATATTTATTCTGGGAACATCTACCTCTCTCTTGAGCTTTACGGCTTACCAACAGAATCAACCACAGTTGACCAACGTTATATATATATATATATATATATATAGATGCATGAATATTCTTGACACTTTCGTTTTATCATACTTTTAAGCATTTAGTTTTTGTCTGAATCACCATTGTAATAGTTGACGTCTCTCTATATCATTTTTTAGGGGTTGTTGTCAAGATTGGAATAAAAAGATTTTAAATATTAGAGTTTCTATTTTAAGTTTTTGACAGAAGAAGAAACAACGAGAAACTTTGTATTTTCCATGTCTCTGTGTTTCTCGCATTCATGTATTCTCTTTTTTGTGTTTTTCCTTTTATTTTTTAACAAAAATAATATCTTCTCTTATTTTATTTTTATCCTTTTAATTATTTAAATGATAAATTGTCTCTTATTTTTTTTATCAACTAAAAATGTTAGAGTCAGTCACATAAGTAAGTTAACAGTCCACATAATCCGTTGATTAGATTTTTTTTTTTGTAAGATACAAAAAAAGAGTTGTTTTTATTGTTAGTGATTAATATGTCTTCTGTGTTTTTTGTAAAGGATTAAAATAAGTGTTCACTCTTTTTTAAACCCACACCTATAATAGATAGAAGAAAAAAATTGATTTTTTTTTAATCGGGGTAAATTTTTTTACCGTAAAAGTTCAATATCATTTCCATTATAATAAAAGGCAAAATACAATCAGAGATAGTATCAAAAGAATGATAACAAGTCTAAGATGCAGAAGGTAAGAGCAACTCTATTAGTTTGCTTCTTTACAAATACAATTTTGCTTTGTTGAAAAAAAGAAGAAATGGACTATCTGCATTCCAATAATATATATTAATATCCCAAATTCATACTCATCAGCATGTGGACAATGAAAGCCACTCACCATTTATTTGGAGTCCGATTTGAAAATAACATTATGGTTGTTGAGTCGTTGAACCCATTGGGCTACTTTGAAAGGCCCCAAAGCCTTTCAAGCTCACAAATGTCACATGCATGCTTGGTATAAATCATCTTGCCATGAATAAAATCCCACGCTCACTATGAATACAAAGGTCAATGCCTCATACCTCAAGTGTATCTCGGGAAATTAAAGAATAACATATATGGTATTAAATAAAAATATTGAAGGTCTTCTTGTACTTATTGAATATAGACTATCTCTTAAACACACATATTGAAAGACTTATTTTGTTGTGTTTAATATGGTATCGAGAAAAAGATTAATGCGAAAGAGAAAGGTTTTATGGTCCAACCTTTTCTTGTACGAAAAAGCTTAACCGTAAGAGAAAGAGAGATAAATGGTTTCATCTATTTTTATTTTTTTTTACGAAATCTATCTATCTCTATTCCATAGATGTACGAGGTGTTTTTCCTAAAAGTGTTAAGAGGTTTAGTTAAGACATTACTGACGCTAAAAAGCGCAATAAATTTTTTTCTAAACTATGACAACACTTTACCATAGAGTTCTATCTAACATTTTAGTTTTTTTTATCAATCATTAGACATTTTTATAAAAAATGATGTCTAAAGTTTAAGTTTAGTTATTTTTTAAGAAAGTTTAATTTTTATTTGTTTATCAAATATGAGGCAACACTTTTTAAAAATTGTTGTCTAAGATTATTACATACATCAACTCTTTTTAATAAAGTGTTGTATAAGAACTCTATATTTTTTCTTTTCAAATTAACAGCGCTTTTTAAAATTAAGTGATGTTAAAGATGCACTCTTATTTCTCAAATTCGTTGTAGTGCATTTAGCAACAACAATGGCAATGGCATGAGCGAGAGATATATGATGAGACAAGTTCTCTATTGTTGATGACCATAAGCATGTTGCACTTGGAGGCTGCACCATTTAGAAGTTAATTATTTTTTGTTTCTGACTATTAATGGTTGGATGATAGTTGAATATTTGATCACCTAAAAGTAATTCTACTATCCATAAATTAATAGTTGACTAAATAGGAAGCTTATACTACGTAGTAAAATATGGGTTTGTTTGAACTATTTTCATTCCTAACTAAATGTTAATGTTGCATCTTTTGATAAAGATGTTTTGATTTTGGATAGTTTGTTTAAATTAAGTTGCCTAAGTGATTGTTGGAATTTAACAAAATATTCATAGATACAATATTATAGACATTTACATAATAAGAATGAATAAAATCACATTTATTTGGGATTGGAGAGATATTTGTTGAGAGAACAAGGATGAGTTGTGAATTATCTTTATTGTTGTATGGTGTTTAGAGCAATAGGTTAATTGTCTAATAAGATAACAATTAAATAGTTAAGCAAATGAGGAGAGAGACCTCTTGTTGAGTTTAACAAAATTCAATCCATCATGGTCCATTTAAAATCTATAATCGATTAAAGTTATCTCATCAATGTAAACCAAAATGAATATCACACAAAGATAGAAAAAAAACAGCACACCAAGACAAAAAAAAAATAAAAAAGCGTTGCACTAGGAAGACAAAATCACAACAAATAAATACTAAAACTAAATTTGTGTGGAAATTAATTATTTAGATAAAATAAAAGCAAAAACAACTTTGAAGAGGTGACTTTAGACGGAAAAAAATTAGTCAAGTCACCTCTCTTTAATGAAAAAAAAGAAGAAAAGAACCTAATATTTTTTATTCAAAATAAACATAAAAAATATAACTCAAGTATTCATCAATTAATTAGTATTTAATACTAATTAAACATAATTTAATTATTAATAATTTTTAATAATTAATTATTGTCTATTGATAATTGATTAATTAAACAATTAATTTAACAATGACGCAATGACTTGATGAATCAAGTGACTTAAAAGGAAGGGAAAGTATTATGTAATACCTCTTTTGATATATTGATAGGCTAATAAAATTCAAGGAGTAATTTGTAAAAACAAAAAAAAACTAAAGTGGAAAGAATTCTTCGTGGTGTGGGCAATGCATGGTCCATGGTAATTTGTTGTTCGGATATCTCATGAGAAGTAGATATAAAGTCTCTTTGTTACCTTTTTATTTTTGTGAAATTTGCTTTTTATCTTTTATATATTGTTGTAGTTTTTTTAAATGAGAATTTAAAAATAATAGAAAAACTATTTTAAATGAGATATTGTTCTTAATAGCTTATAAAAAAAATATTTTTATAATTATTTTTTTTTAAGTTTTTTTTTACTATAACTAATAAACATCGAACAACTTATGATTTTTTTATGAATCTCTAAAAAATAGTATATACATTAAGGAGTATAACAATCACTTTTTTTTAATGCATAACAAATAGATGTATTGTACAATGAGTTATTTCCTTTTTAATATACTATATTTATTTTTATATAAAATTTCTTTGATCAATGCATGCGAATTAAAAATAATAAATTTTTACATTAAATTTATCAATAACGTACATTTGCTTCTCAAAACTATTCTTCAACTATTAAAAAATAGGCTAAATTATATCCGTGATCTCTTAACTTAATTTCAGGTAACGTTTTAGTCCTTTTATCTTTTTTTTTTCCCGACTTGGTCCTTTATTTTAATTTTAAGTGACAATTTGATATTTTATGTTTTAAAATTTCAATAATGTTATCCTTTTTTATACAAAAATTCAAAAAAAATTTAATCAAAACTCATAAAATTAATTATATTCTTCAATATAATACAAATTTCATCAAATTCGTAACGCAAATCTTCAAATAAACTCATATTTTCATACTTTATTTGATATTGTTAAGAATAAATGACTAAATCGGAAGAAAAAAAAAAAGATAAATGACTAAAACGTTACCTGAAATTAAGTTAAGGGACCACAGATGTAATTTAGCCTAAAAAATAAATAGTTGACTTTTTAATTCTTTATATTTAATTAAAAATATTTTTTGTGAAAAAATAATAATTTTTATAATTTAAAGAGGACCTTGTATAAAGGAACACTTCTTTTATAAGAGGATTTTATGTAAGTCAAACATTCATTAAGTATACTTTAATTTTGAAGTTGTTACGTGTCGTTGCATTGTGGACATCAACCCTTTTTCAACGAATGTAACAATACGTTGGTTTATGATGTCAAACATCAATTCATTGTTAATTAAGTGTACTTTTAATTTTGAATCCTTTAAGTGTGGTTGCATTGTGGCAGTAATTGTTTTTTTTACTTAACCAGCAAAATATTTGTGTGTTGGTACGATCCCGGTTATGTGGTTAATTTATATAAATTTGATATTATTTATATAAATCAAAATCAAGTAAATAAAACTTAAGTGTAATTGTAAAGATGAAATTTATAAAATTTGCAATCTCATTAATAACAATTTGTTTTATGTATGATAGTAATATTAAAAAAATTAAATTAAATTAAAGTTTTATTAAAAAATTAAATTAAATTATAGTTTTAGTCTATTTATTTTAACTAATTTACGAAATTGATCATCCTATTTTAAAAGTCGACAGTTTTGGTTCATCTTCTGTTTTTTTAACTAAAAAAATAATGACATAAGATGTTTTAAATAATTTAACATATGGTACTATGATGTAGAGTTATTAACACCTATGCAATTAGAATAAAACGATGTAAAAAATTAAGTTTCAACTTCGGAAATTTTCATATTTTTAATTTAATTAATGATATATAAATAATTAATGCATCTATATGGTTTTATATCATAGAATTGTATGTTACATTATTTAAAATATGTCAATTTTTTTTTTTTTAATTTAAAAATCTAAAGGAGAGACCAAAATTATCGACTTTTAAAATACAAGGACCAAAACTGTAATTAAGTTAAAATTTTAAGTAATAACTTATTATGAGTATGATAATTCAATATCACATAATTGACAACCTATCATGTGTATAATAGTTATTTTAAAACTATTTCCTCTATGATAGTTTAATTTCATTAGTAACAACTTGTCTCGTGTATAATAGTTATGTTGAAATTTCTATCAATGAGACTTGTTTCATATACGATGATTTGGTTTCATAAGTGATCTCTCGTGCATAGTAGTTATTTTAAATTTTTATCAACGTTAACTTGTCTCGTGTGATAGTTCAATATCATAAATGACAACTTGTTCATGGTATATATGATAGTTATTTTGAAATTTTCATCCGTTAGAACTTGTCACGTGCATGATAGTTCGATTTAGTAAGCGACAATTTATCCTACTATGATAATTAATTTTGAATTTTATCAGTGACAAATGTGTTATGTGTATGATAGCTCAATCGCATAGTGAACATTTTTTTTGTGTATGATAGTTGTTATAAAATTTTTATTAGTAACAATTTGTCTCTAGTATGATAGTTCAATTTCATTAGTGACAACTTGTCTCATATATAGTTATTATTAATATATTTTTTGTCATTATAATTAATTTATATAATTAAAATATTTAAAAATAGGTTATAAAATTTATTATTTTGAAATTTTTCTCGTATATGATTTATACATCAAATTATAATTAGTGTATTGTAATTATTTTAAAATATCATTCAAACAAATTATGAAGAACCACCACCACTACATTAAATTATCACATCTCCAAGCTTTATGGGCTTTATATATATATATAACATATTAATTTCAGATAAGTTTAACTATGAGAGGATTAAATTTTGACCATTTATGTATGGTTATGTGATCAAGATTTAATCATCATTTGATATGTTGGAAGAGTTAAATATTAATTGAATATACGATCATATATGAAGGTTCATAATTAAATGTTTGTTCTAATGTTGACCATCATTGTAAAACTCATGCCATTTGAAATGCTCCTTATATATTACTTTATATGTGCAAATTGTTTTTCTTCTTCTATATTTGGGTATAAAATAACAACAAAATACTTGTTTTTTTTTTCAGTGATATTTTTTTTAAACAATCTCAACCATGATATTTTATGTATAATTTTTATCATTTACTTTTATGTTATAAATTAATTAATTTAGTCTAATAATGGGTGTGTTTATTTCATATTTTTTCAAATCAAAAATTACTTTTTATTGTTTTAATAGTTTTTGTTTTAGATTTTTAAAAAATCATTTTATTAAAAAAAAATTGGCTAAAAATGAAAAGCTAACAAGAGTAGCTTCTCATATTTAACTCATGCGACATATGAGAGAGAAAAATAGTACGAAATTGAAAAATACTAAACTTAACTCACGAAAAAATGATGTAATTACCCTTATGGTAAATCTGAAATTGCCCTCCATCAAACTTTATAGGGTTTTCTCCATCAATTCATTAGTAGTTGCGTTTTCTTTTTTTTCACGCAATCAGATGTAGTCGTTTTTCTTCTTCCATATGACTTTGATATAAGTTTTCATCAAGTAAGTTTTTTTTTCTTTCTCGATTTCTCCATATTGTTTTTTGTTGTTTCTATGCCTTTTATTTAATCATTTTATCTTTACATTATTCACATGTTTATATGATTTTTTTAATGCTTTTTTGTGTTTATTTATTACTTTTTGACGAGTACTCAAGATACATTAATCAATTTTGAAATTTGCATAAGAAATGGATTAAACTAATAAATTTTAAAGTTCTCAATTTAAAATATTTCAATTGTTTTCTGTTATAATAATTTTCACAAGTTTATGAGTTGAAAATTTGGTTAGTGTAGGTTACTCTATAAACTATTTTAAACATGTGATTTAACATTTTTGCTGGCTTAAAATAACAACTAAAAAATATGCGATTTTTTTTAGAGTGATGTAAGAATTGTTAGAAGATGAGATGGCAGTAAAATCGAATCATTTATAAAAATTTGCATTGAAGAAATAGAGAGTGATAATAGGTCAGATACCCATTTCAGCAACGAAGGATGGAAGAATATTACTGAGAAGTTTAAAAGGAGAACTAATTATGCTTATTATCGCACCCATCTGAAAAATTATGTCTGAGAGAAATGACATAAAGATAAGGGATGATATATAAGATGAAAAGGTAGGGAAACATGATAAAGAGAAAGATAGTAGTGTATTTAGAAAAGTCATGTCTTTTATGATAATTTTGTAGTTTAAAAACCACTTTTATAAAATTATATATAAACATATTAAAAATCATTTAAAAAAACCATTTAAAAAAACCATTTTTATAATTGTAAATAAATAGAAATAAAAAATAATTTTTAAACAAATCTCTAAACATCGTTAAAAATATTGATTTGTGAAGTTATAGCTTATAACATTTTTTGATAAATTCTTCAAGTAGCTTATGAACTTACAACTTATCATTTTTTCTTTCAATTTTACCTTTATTATTGTAACTAAATTATGTTTTACCCAATATAATTTAAAATAAAAATTTAAATATCTGATTTATTTATAAATAAATTATATAATTTAAAATATTTTTAATAAATAGTATTTTAAAGTAATTAATTTAAAATAATTTGTTTATTGTAACATGAAATAAACAAACTAGCTAAATAAAAAAAATATTAGCTTGATAAATAATTTATTTATTATAATTTAAAATTATTTATAAATAATTTAAATTTTAAAAAACAATAATTTAAAATAAACAAAGTAGATAATAAAAAAATATATCAGATCAATAAAAAAATTAAAGTACTAATTTTAAATATTAAATGATATAAAATTTATATTTAATTGAGAATGTTTCTGTTTACATTTTTAATATAATTGAACCATTAACTTTTTTTTAATTTTTAATTAATTTAATAACTGTTAACTGTAGGTTAGCTAGTTTATCAAGTATGAGCACCAAACAAAGCCTAATCTTTTTTGTTTTATTGTTTTTTTTTTTGTTTTTTTTTTTTCATTTTTCAATCTATAAGGCTCTTATTTATTTTAAGTAAATTGTACTAAAGGTTCATTATTATATTATATATTTAGGTAACATTTTATTTAATGTTTTAGTCCTTTATGTCTTTAAATTAATTTCTAAATTCATATTTTGGTTAAAAAAAATGATTTAAGTGTTTTAAGATATATATTTTTAATGTTTTTTTTGACCAACATGTTAATAATATTATAAAACAATTATTCACAGAAAAATGGATTTAAAGTTCAATTTGAATGTTCATATATTTATTACTCTATTTTGAATTTATGACATTTAAAAAAAATCATAATTGATTTATTTCAAGTCAAAAAATTATAAATTTTTGTAGTTTTTTTTTTGTATTGTTCTAAATATATTTATAAAAAATAATAAAAAATTAAAAGATAAAATATTTTACTTTCAAGAAAGATTAAAAATAAAAGTTTGATATTTTATAAAATTAAAATCTCATTTAATGCTAAATTATATAACTAATTTATAAATTACAATTTTTCAAAAAAAGAAAATTTATAAATTATAATTAAATTACATTTATAACATTATATAAAACATAACTTTTTTTTAATGAAAATATATAATATATATTTTCCAACCATTAAATTTTTAAAAATATTTAATATTTATCATAATTATCTCTAAAACTTCATAAATATAAAACTTTTTCCTCTACACAATAATTAAACACTTTTTAATTTATTATAAATTACAACTTTAATTAATGTAAAAATAATAAGGTAATTTATTTGGGTTAAATTCATATATAAAAAAAGCATTGCCAGTTTGAAGAAGCAAACATTCCGGTGCATGATTCAGATACAGAAAACAAGAAGAGAAGCCGAAGCACAAAGACAAAGCTCCGTCAACTGATAATGGCACCATAGTTCGTTCGTATCAACACTCCACACTTACTACTCCTTCAACGCTCTCTTCTCTTCAAAACATGCGCTCCAAGAACAGAATCTCTTACTTTTACGACGGTTCGTTTCTCTTTTTCTTCTCTATACATCCACGTCCACTTTTATACTGTCATCGCGTTCTCTTCTTTGACGGAATCCAATTATTTTGCATCCGATCTTCTATTTTTTGTAGCTCTGTTTATTCCTGTTTCTCGAAACCCTAGCTTTATCCATGTGCTTTTAAAGAATTATATCTGCGTTTGGAACTGTTTTAGTGTGTTTAGTTTTACCGTGGTAAAAATTGATTTGGACTAAAATTGATTTTAGTTAAGAACTAGTTAAATGTTAAGTGATTTATTTTTTAATATATTCTCATAAAAGTGGAACCATACAAAAATCATGTTTGCATTCAAAACCTACAAATCATAGCTTAAGTTAGAATTAATTTTGGTGGTAACAACTAAACATGTCAAAATCAATTTTAGCTCTCTCAATAGTGGAACCAAATATACACTTAGTGTATTTAGTCTGCAGTGGTGAAAATTGATTTGGTTAAAAGTGAGTTGAATGTAAAGCGATTTATGTTTGGATAGGTTTACTTAAAAATGAGTTCAACAATATATTTGAGGCTACAAATCAATTTTGGAAGCTAAATCTTCAATTTTTAGCTTTAAGTTAGAATAATTATGGAGGCAAAATCAATTATATTGGATAACAATCAAATATGTCAAAATCAATTTAGTTTCCTTCAAAAGTGAAATCAAATGTACACTTAAGATCTCACTTAGGTCTCTGATTCCAATGCATGCTTAGCTGAGTGTCGAGGCTTTTCATGTTTTGGAAACAAAACGTGAGATATTTAGGTTGATGCAATTTTTTGGGCTTAATTGCATTTTTGACTTACAAGTGATTTTTCTCCCTCCAAATCAATTGCATGAATAAAGCTCTCATACTTTTCGAATTATTGAAATCCAGTCCAATTGATAATACTCATGTCCAATTGAGTGAGCTATTTGGGATGGCATTTTGTGATATGGCAACTACTTTAGATGGACACCACATGCCACAAAGTAGACTGTTATGGTATCTGAGGCTGTATTACATCATTAAATTCTGTCCACTTTAACTCGCTACATTAGTAATTGGACAAAGCATTAACGATTGTATCGGATTTCTACTTCCAATGGACTGTCATGCCATGTCATATGAGGCTATTTTTAATTATCTTTTCTCTCCTCTTATGGAGAGGATCCATGTTCCCAAAAATTGGATAGAGTTAGGATAGAGTTATAATGGTGGCCACATTTCACTTATGTGAAAAGTGTGTGAAGTTGATTTAATCAGGTTTTTTATGATTTTTACATGAATCATTTTGCATTTATTTTATTATTTTTCATGCTTTTAGGCAAGGGAGTTAGTACCTTTAATAGCACTTGAGTTCTGTGAGGAGCTGTTTGATCTTAAAAGAGCTGTTTGATCTTAAATACCCGTTAATTGATTTTATTATTTCATAGACCTTGTTTATTTGCATGTTTTCTTGAACTCAATTACTCTAAATTTCGCGTTGCAGGTGATGTGGGTAGTGTTTACTTTGGGCCGAACCATCCCATGAAGCCTCATCGGCTTTGCATGACTCATCATCTTGTTCTCTCGTATGATCTTCATAAGCAGATGGAAGTTTATGTCAGTAACACATGTTGCCTGTTTCATTTTTATTTGTATGTTTGGTATTTTGTTGCCATTTTTTGATTGCAGTGGCTGATAACGTACATAATGTTACTCGGATTATTTATTTTTTATATATGATGCAGCGCCCACACAAGGCTTATCCTGTTGAGCTTGCCCAGTTTCATTCCGCTGATTATGTTGAGTTTTTGCACAGGATTACGCCTGACACTCAGCACTTGTTCTCAAATGAACTAGCAAAATGTATGTCTTTCTCAACTTTAAACAGACAGTCTGTGTGATTTTAAGTTTGTGTTTTTCACAAAAAACATTAACTCATAGAAGTTATTGCTGTTTATTATATTTTCTGTCAAATAGAAATAGAGAGGGA
>NC_021165.2:63327707-63356479 GCF_000331145.2 Cicer arietinum | reverse complement strand
GGAAAGAGGAAGTCTATCAATTTATACAGAGACTGACATTTTCGAACTAAGGGCAAAGTTTGAGTATATATGATTTAACTTTTTTGGTTTCAAAAGATTCACGACATAATTTGTCTTAGATGTTATAATAATTAGACTTGTGTTCCACATCCTTATGTTTTAAGCTTTAAACCACTGAAAACTTTTTCTTATTATTAGTTCTTTTGATTCGTTTTAAGGCTTTTATTTTAAAAATTGTTTTATGCATATCCAACTGGAAAGTAAGCATAGTTCACTATTTAGAGGCAAAAAGGGGGTGGAGGTTGGGAAGTTTTTTTGGAAGATAGCAAATGTTTTAACCCTTAAATTTTTGTTAGTTTTCATCTCCAGTAATAGCTTGCATCATATCATGTCTTTAAATAATCGATAATTAACTTCTCAAGTTAGCATTATTCTGTCCCAAGTTTTATGTGGTAATTTGATCTTAATATTTTCTATTAATTGTGTAGCTAATAACAAGTTCCACCTTTATTGTTGATCATTTCTTTCAGATAATCTCGGAGAAGACTGCCCTGTATTTGACAACTTATTTGAATTTTGTCAGATTTACGCTGGTGGAACTATAGGTAATATGTTTACTGTTGAAATTATAGAGATTTGGGTAGGTGGAGAAGAAAAAAGACTAAAGAAAGTAAGAAATTGAAATTGGTATTAAGTTGATAATGGCAAAAATACATCTACAGTCCTTTAAATTTAACTCAATTCTCGCTTAGATTCTTTAAGTTTATTTTATCTTGATTTAGTCATTTAAATTACATTATGTTTGCACTGATAGTCTTTTATCTCAATTTCAACAACAATTAATTCAATTGAAAACTTTTGATCATTTGAAACTATACTAAATGCTGCAACAATATGTCTCTTATACTAATCATTCAAAAAACATTCATCAAATCTTATAAATGATTTATATTTTTTTATTTTCTCTACAACAATTTAAACACACGTATAACCTTAAAAACAAGGTAATAAAGGTCTACCCACATAATCAATATTTTTAACTTTCTTCACATACAAAGTAGTTTGGATAGTAAATTTGTTGTGATGTTTGAATTATATCTTGACATTTCATTACAATAATTTGAAAAAAAATTCAAACTTAAGAACTGCATGCATAGTTTAATATATCTTAAAGGTTAATGGTGCAAACGAATGTAACTTAAAGGACCTGATCGGAAAAAAATATACTTAAAAGACCTAAGCGAAAATAGAGCTAAATTTAAAGGACTAAAGATGTATTTTTGCCTTTGATAATTGATATGAAGGCCTAGCTGCAAAACGTAAAGCATAAACCTTTATTTATGGCAATACGTGACTCCTAATCTTTAAATAAGGAAACAAATCATGAAATATAAGAAAACATGCATCAATCTTAATAGATAATCTAAGTTACTCTTGATTGCTCTAGAAGACAGTGCAATATTGCAAGCTATCTTTCTTATATTCTAACATTCTATTTGAAGCTAAAGTCTATTATGCTTTAAACGTATTACAAGTGAGCCCATATATATTGTCGAATTGATGAAAAGGATGTGTTAAATATTGTAAAAACTCAACTTTTATAGTTTTTGAGTATACTAATACTAGACTCGTAATCCTAATTAAATAAGAAAACAAATTGGTAATATCTGAAACTATGATAACATCTTAAAAGATAATTTGAGGTAATCTAAATTTTCCAAGATAGAATGAAGATATGATCATATGTTCCTATATTCTTACAATTATAATTGTGATTCTCTTGAATTCGGTTTTTTCCTTGTTTGTAATATTTTTGCCGACTAACATTTACCTGCAGATGCTGCATGTCGATTGAACAATAAACTGTGTGATATTGCTATAAACTGGGCTGGTGGGCTACATCATGCTAAGAAATGTGAAGCCTCTGGATTTTGTTACATCAATGACTTAGTTTTAGGGATATTAGAGCTTCTTAAACATCATGCCCGTGTTTTATACATTGATATAGATGTGCACCATGGAGATGGTGTAGAAGAAGCCTTCTACTTTACTGACAGGTCTGCTCGTTTCTTATATCTCATCAGATTTAGGAAGGTGAAACAGTTGAGAATTTCACGATGATATTTTGTTACTAGAATGATTAGTTAGTCCAACAAACCTTTTGTTACATGTTTCTTCGAAACTGCCAACTTTGACCTAGGAATAGTATATGTATAAAATGTTTATTCTTACGATTAGGTGATTAGATTTGAATAGCCTATTTACATACTGCACATGATTTTTCTCTATTTTCTTAAATGGTTAAGTTTTTTCTCTATTTTCTTAAATCGTTAAGTTTGTCATGACAGGGTGATGACTGTCAGTTTTCACAAGTATGGAGATATGTTCTTTCCAGGAACTGGTGATGCTAAGGTGATTTTCTTTATTCTGTTTCTATTTTTAAAGTGTTTTCTTATTTTAATTGTGGTAATCATCCTATTTCTTTTATAACATTGATGTTTCAAATATATAATTGTAATTGATTGTGATATCACCGTTCACCATGTACATTTGCTAAATTGAATATCCTTTTAATTTGAAACATTTTGAGAAGCTCTCCATAGATTGGAATGATTTGAACTGATTTTACGTTATTGAAGGAAATAGGAGAAAGAGAAGGAAAGTTTTATGCCATAAATGTCCCACTCAAGGATGGAATTGATGACTCTAGCTTCACTAGACTTTTCAAGACTGTAAGTTCAGTTCTTACGTTCTTTTGGCCAAATTGCAAATTTGCAACTTCAATAAGGCACTGATTGCATTATGTTTGGCTAGATGGTATATTTTCTGATCCTTTTCAAATTCTTGTAATATAGATTATATCTAAAGTAGTTGAAACATATCAACCTGGTGCAATAGTTCTCCAGTGTGGAGCTGATTCACTTGCTGGAGATCGCTTAGGCTGCTTCAATCTCTCTATTGATGGTGCTTATTTCCCAGTAAATTTCCTATTCTGTTGAGAATATCACATTCTGTTATAACCCTTTGTCCTTGGTCTTCACAAATGTTAGTCCCTCTTATACAGGCCATGCTGAATGTGTTAGATTCGTGAAGAGATTTAATTTGCCCTTACTGGTGGGTTTATATCACTTTATGTTTGCATTCCATTCACCTGTATCATGAGTGAGATTTATATGAATGGATTTCTGCCACAGGTCACTGGAGGTGGAGGATACACAAAAGAAAATGTTGCTCGATGTTGGACAGTTGAAACTGGAGTTCTTCTTGATACGGAACTTCCAAATGGTATATTAAGTTAGCATCTTTGCAAATGTTAAATCGTGTCATGTTTGGCTGAAATATTTTTTTCTTCATGAATTGGATAGTGGGTTTAAAATTCATTATTCAAACTTAAAAAATATAAGAGATACTACCATGTGAATTATAAAATGATGTTTTCTTTAAACTATTTAAATTCATTTTTCCT
Source organism: Cicer arietinum (assembly GCF_000331145.2). Taxonomy (NCBI): domain Eukaryota; kingdom Viridiplantae; phylum Streptophyta; class Magnoliopsida; order Fabales; family Fabaceae; genus Cicer; species Cicer arietinum. The sequence continues at coordinate 63,353,013 of NC_021165.2, read as the reverse complement.
TGTTTTCTTTAAACTATTTCCCTTATGGGGCATATGATATGAGAGGTTGCAACTTGCAATGACTCAATGTTGTAATTCCTTCTCTGTGCTCTCCTGAAATATCTGCCCAGAGAATGATGTGTGACCTAACTACTTTCTATCATGATTCTAATATGGTTTGCCTTTCTTTTTTCCAACCTCATCGGTTGCTTTGGCTTGAAGGTTTATGCCCTGATAGATTATATATCCTGTTGTCACACTGTGAACTACTAAATTATTTGTTAGAATCATATCATAAAACCATTCATACTTCTTCACCTAATATCTTAAGCTTTTGGGATGATCAATTCATGATATGGTTTAAGAGTCTCGATGGCTAAGCGATAAAAAATCCGACCCTCACTTCTAAAGTTTCTTTATAAATTTGAGTTTTAGCATAAGATAGGTGGGCCCGTGCTTTATTCTCGCTTTTAGTGCAAAGAGCTGTTACGTAAGGGCATAAGAAACTATTCGCGTGTGTGTTTTCACCTATCAGCTTAAGCTTTTGAGATGTTTGATTGATGGCAAGTTCATGTATCTCTTTTCCAATTATTTGAATCAGGATTTCAGATGTAAATTATGTCTTCTTGTTTCTCAAGTCAAAATATTTTCAACTGCATGATTTGTCTTGTGCAGAGATCCCAGAGAATGTTTATATTAAATATTTTGGACCAGACTTCTCATTGAAGATTCCACATGGGCACATAGTATGTATTTCTCAATAGTCTTGCATATACTGTCTTTATTTATCTAGACTTTTCTTTATTTTTAAAATTGACCGGAGATTTGAAGTTTCTTGTCTGAATTTTGACACTTCCAATTTACATTGGATATGATCAAATATATATTGCTATAATTTTAATTTAGACTTTACAATGTGCAGTGAAGTGTGTATATGTTATTATTTTCTTCTTTGAATTGATCAGGAAAATTTAAATAGCAAATCCTATCTTAGCACTATAAAAATGCAAGTCTTGGAAAACCTGCGCTGCATCCAACATGCTCCGAGTGTACAAATGCAAGAGGTGAGTTCCTCCTTGAAATAGAGATAACTTTAGGCATGCTCAATTTTTTTACATATTTGCTTGTTGTGAATATTTGTTGTTTTAACTTTAGAGGAATCATGTAACAAAATATTAGCTCTCCAACTTCATTTTTTGTTATAAACTTCAACTAATCAATTACTTGCTTCGAGAGGTTGGGTTTTAAAGAAATGAAGTAAAAGAAAAGAAATTCCTTCTTGGTGGTGCTTCTAATTTTAAGATGCGACTCTTTAGTAGACCGTGGAGAATAGAGATTAAAATCAGGATGTAGACTGAAATAAGAAATCTATTAATAACATGTTGGTGAACTTGGGATTTCAGGATTAATTTGTCATTGTCTCTAGTTAGTATGTATTTTTTTCGGATGGTTTGAATTCAACCTTCTTCCGTGATGCCATGATCAAGCCAATACATAAACTAATAACATTTTCCAAACGGCAAGACTAACATTTGAGGGTTACTCACAGGTCCCACCTGACTTCTACATTCCCGAGTTTGATGAAGATTTGCAGAACCCTGACGAGCGCATTGATCGTAAGGAGAAAAAAATTATTTATTCCCTATATTGACTTGGTGCCAAATCTTAGTTTATTAATTTTGATAATTTTCTTTGCAGAGCACACTCAAGACAAGCACATCCAGCGGGACGATGAATATTATGAAGGTGACAATGACAACGATCATCAAATGGATATTGCATGATGTTAGCCCCCAGATATGTGCATCCTTTTACTTTGAGAGCGACCCTTATAAGAGACAAGGAAAATGTGACTAGATAGAAACACCTAGTTTGTATCAAGAAAGCATTACGGGCCAACCTCAAGACTTGTGTACATTTGTTAGATCTTTTGTTATTATTTTGTATATTTGCTTTTAATATCATTTTGTGTCGTTTGAACCAATGCCATTTTCTGTTGAAGTGAACTTGTGCCCTAGACATTAGCTATATTCTAGATAGTAAGTACTAAGAAAATGCATAACATTGGTATCTGAATGGGAAAAGTTTTTCGTTCATAATCATTTTGCGGTTTTGTGTCTTGTTATTTGGGAAGAAAGATAGAGGGTTTGTGAAATTTTATCTCCCTCCCATTAAATGATCCAACTCCATGTCTCACTTGAATGGAAAATCAAAGTACATGGTCCTAAAGTTGAACGTGGCCATAACTAACAATTGGCTGGAATGACATTTTGTTGAAGATTCCTTACCAGCTTTGGGTCTTCTTCCTTGTTCATAATTGGAAGGCACCTTGAGCTCCATGATTGTTAATTGATGTGGACGACCTAGTCAAACTGCCTCCCACTCAAGGCAACATAGAGGGGGACCCCTCATCATATTTGTTTGCAGTCACTTCACTTTTGTAATTCAAATTACTTACATATGGAGAGATTGAGACCCGGTAGATCAATGTATTACATGGATTGTCCTAGATAGTCACAACTTGTGATTTTCGTGGTTCTATAATTTTTAGATTCTAGTTTTTTTTAATAGTAAAACACCTCATTTAATTGATAGAGAAACCAATTATACAATCACATTGATCAGCATGTGTAGGGACATTTCCCAAACACAACTACATGGGTGATGGTGAAGGAGAAATGAGGAACCACAATCTTTAATCTCATCCTGTTACATATGATTTCTTTGATTGTAAGCATATATCAGCTATAGGTGGTTTTAGTTTTTACCAAACATGCCACATATTTGAGAACCATTTGTTGGGTAGGGAGGGTGTTGAAATTTGTGGCCGCCACAACTTGTTTTGTCCACAGTTTGTTGTTCCAAAATAACCAACACTTCTTGGCCTTACCAACAAGAGATATAGATATACCAACAACACACTAAATAGACTTTGGCAAAAGGAAATACACCTTAAACAACACATCAAACAAAACGCAACTAGACAGAAACAAAGAGGTTCAGGAAAACACACAAACATTAGATCTTAAAATAGCAAGTATTAACAACACCAAACCACAATCACGCCAGCCGAGGAGCAGTTGTAGAGCTGCAATGTAATGGCAGTGGCTTTAGAGGGGGTTGTTCCACCCCCCATTAAGAGACCCAAAGGAACAAATATGCATCAATAGGCTTTTTCAGGATGTTGCGGTTCTAGATCGGTGAAAAAGGAATAAACCAATGTTTGTATCTTTTAGAGGCAGATGGATGAGATTTTGTGATCGATGGCGGTTGAATCTCAGTAGAAAGACGGTTGGGTGAAAGTTGTCAAAAAAGTAAGGTAGCAAAAGAACCTCAATAAGTGGGGGGCAGCCTCCAGAAAGGAGGAAGGATATCTCAAAACAGAGGTTGAAGCCTAACCAGATCTTGAGATCTGTAGGGGAGAAGGAAGTTTTAAGAGAGAGGAGAGAGCCTTTCTCTCTAAACACTTGCGACATCATTTTTTCCATTACTAGTTATTGGTAGAGTTTGTTTCGCTTGTTATAGTTAGAATTCCTTTCTTGTTAAATTTAACCATTGGGAAATACGTTTTGTTTTTCTAGGTTAGTGGCTTGATTCTTTTATTGTTTCCCTCAAATCGATGATTTAAGGCATCTTGTTACTTTTGTGTTAACATATTATCTTTAGTTGTCACCTCGTAAGTAGTTTGATTGGTAAGCTAAGAAACACCGAGGTAGTTTTTAAGAGGTATAAGAATCAAATATTGACAACTACCGTAACCATTTATGTAGTAACATTTGATTATCCAAAAAAATAGTCTTTAGTCATCTACTTAAAGATAGAACTAAACTTGGATACACTGCAGTAATGTATGTTACAGATACGAATATCTGCCAATTGAAAGGCCTTGACAGTGAAGTCAATGACACAAACAATGTACTCTTACATGTCCCATCCAGGAAAACCGCCAGCATTCACGGTTTAATCGGAGGATTTGGAACTTCTGGCTGTTTAAAAGATGTTAGGATTCTTGTATATCTTTGTTTTCTGCCAAAATGTTTGCCAGCAATGATTCACAAGCATCTTCAAGCAGATCTAACACCTGCAAGTGCAAAATAATGATCATTAGCATATTATAATCATATTAAGAAGTTGAATGATAAGGAGGTCGCGAGTTCGATTCTCATCATCGAGAAAATACTAATAATTATCAATACTAATTACTAACATTGATCGTTGCAAAAAAAAAAAAAAATAACAATAAGAAAGTGTTTTTGAGATTGATACATACTAATAGGCAAATTCTAATGGTCTACCGTGAACCAATACTTAAAAGTTATCCGAAACTCCAATGGCGAACAAAGGCTCTCTTGAGAAGTATAAGTTAACGATTCTCCTCGTCTTTACAGCAACTTGATTGCTGTCAGTTCGACGAGTTGAATTTTGAGCAAGACATTCATTTCGTTATTTTTATCGATTGAGATTGAGTCACTGTCTCAATCGTAAAGCCAAGTAGTCGTTAACTTATATTTCCGAAAATTATTCAGATGACTTTTAAGTACTGATCCACACTGGATCACCTATAAAGGTGGACCGCCCTAGCATCCGATCCACCCATATTTTAAAATTGTTAATTGTTAATACACTATTTCTTGGCCACAAAGTGTAACTTTTTATTTCTCTGAAATATCTTGGACTTGGTTGTAGGTGCAAAATAAATGCAAAAAAAAAATTGTCATATTTAAGATGGCTAGAAAGAAGCATACATTCTCTGTAAAATATTTGCACTTAATTGACAAGAAATTGGAGTTAGAACATGGTAAACCATACCATAAGTTTAAGTTACCAAACATAGAAAAGGATATCTTCAAAAGAACCAACTAAGAATAGCTGATTTTAGCTAAGCAATTTCTATTATTTGCTTAAGTGACAGTATTTACAATGAAATTCCAGCCTTCAACTAATTCACCAGACATATAAGTATAATTCTTGGTCTTTTTTATGAGTGATTCAGTTAAATTATCATAGTTGAAGACTATCTTTACACTGGTAAATGAAATTCAACTTTGTTCTACATAAATGAACAGAGAGTAGAATAATAACCTATTATGACCAACATACCTTCTCAAAACCTTGAGGTCCGCCATAGTAAGGATCCGGGACTTCAGTTTCATTGTGCTTCGTACAATATGAGCACATCAACTTAACCTGCACCATTCCAATCACACTAGGAAAACATGTACAAAACAAAAGCAACAAATATTTTATTCATAGTTGGTTTATGCAAAAGGCTACTCAAGTCCTTTTTTAGGCTCATCAGCAAAAAAAACTAGTGTTGTCAATCACGTATAGCGGAAAATAGCCGTCAATTACGGATAGCGGAAAATAGCCGTCTGTTCAAATTCCGCAATGCAGCAGTGCTATAGCACCGCTATAGGCGCTTTTTGGCAACATTTTGTACTTAATAGTACATCATAGAATAATAGTGATGCGTTCAAAATCAGCTACGCTGTAGCACCTTTATTTAACGACACCACAAAAAAACTCATTTAATATTAGTATTGATAAAACTTTTCTAATTAGCTGGTCGAGTGAGTGGGGACCGAGGTTTGTTTTTTGCGTGAAGAATGAGGTTTGATCCCTGATTGTACTCACCTTTTTATGTGCATCTTCAGGTAAAGTCTCTCTAAATCTCCATCTATTGAAAGCCTCCAATATGTCCTCTAAAAGAAAAACAACAAGGCCCATTACTAAACACAGCAAAACAAAGGCACTTTGAAAAGAAAAATAGAAGATGAATAAAAGCAACCACAAACACTATATCCTGTAAATCACCAAATTCAAACATAGAGACCAAACACGATATTGACACATAAACACCGATAATAATTGATCGGACATAACAATTGTATCAGTGTACATGTACACTAACATGTGTCAAAGACAGCACACACTTTCAATCCAGAATGTCAGTGCTACATTACCATCCGTGTTCAAATTAAAATATCACACATCAAAACATAACCAATTATTCGATTATCACAAAACCTACCTTTATTCTGCTTGTCCATGGCAAGAATAAGATCAAACTCAACAAAATCAGAAGACCTAATTGGCCTTGAAAGTGAAGTTATCTGAATCCCACGTCTTTTTGAGGCAGCCCTCATTCTAGGGTCAGCTTCATTACCCTTCAATAAAATTCATCAACATTCCAAAAAAAAAAATCAACTTTTCAAACAATCTAAAAAACCCATCACAAAAAAATGAAAAAAAAAACATTTTTTTTCCTCAAAAATGATATTTTTTTAATATGAAGATGTTTATAGATATACCCACTTCATGATAATTGATTGTACCAGCAGAGTCGATTCTGAAGTTAGAATGAATACCCCTTTTTTGAACCAAGTCTGTGAAAACCCCTTCAGCCGCTGGGCTTCTACAGATGTTGCCAAGACACACGAAGAGAACGGAGAATGGTTTTTCTGTAACAGTGGATGAAGCCATAGAAGCTCGAATTGGAGAAAAGTGATTACTTTTGAAGGAAATTGAATAAGGTTTTGGAGTTAACTTTTTTATGTGCGTTGAAGGAATGAGGAATGGGATATTTGGGTTTGAAGTGAGGAGTTTGGAACAGTGGCAAAACCGTAAATTTGTAATGTTCATTCCCTCACTGTACAGTGTCGTCATGTTTTTATTCTCCGCAATCAATGGAGGAGCTCCACTAGAAACCTTACAAACCCATTCATTTTTATTTGAGGATTATCTTTGTTTTGTTTTGGGGAAGTCTCACATCACTCATGTGATGGTTTATTCCAAATTTAAGGACAATGCACATATGACTTTTAAGGTGTGATAGACAAAATAACCTTAGTTGCGTAGTTGATTGTAATTTGTTTGCTGTGATTTTGTGAATTTCATTGTAAAATCAAATATATAATTAGTCTTTCTTTCGAAATTGTCTTAAATGTGAATATTATGTAATATCATGAGTTTCTTTATTTAAATACATGCATTATTATTATGACATAATTTAGGGTTATCTTAAAAGTGTTAGTCTTGGTGTGTAGATTTAAATTATTGATATTGAATTTGATTCAAAAGTGTACTACTATACACCTCTACTACTTAATGGTTAATTATATCACGATCATTTGGAATGAGTTATAGTATTTTTTTTTTACTCATGTGTTTTGTGAAACTAATCAAATAATTGATGTTTTGGCTAAATTTCATTTAAAGATGACAGTTTTTGACTATACCCTAAATTATATCTGTTTTGTTTCGATTGTCTTTTTAGTTGATAGGAATATTGTTTCATTTCCTAGAAACATTTGGTTCTTTTTGTGTTCCTCTTTTCTTGTTACCCCTTTTTTATCATTAAAAAAAATAATTTTTACTTACTATTAATGTCATTTGTTGTTTTTACATTGGATTGGATGTTCTCTGTTTTTTGCTTTAATTTTTTTTTACTCTCTTTAGGATAGGTCATGCCACAAACTTTAAGGTACATGAGTTTATCAACTTATTTTAACAAACTTTATGTTATAATACTTTTTCTTCTGTCGTGAATCATGCTAGGAAGATTATATGTACTGTTGCTAAAAACTTGTTTGACTTGGATTTTAGAGTCAAGTCTAATATGTGGAGGGAGGATTAAGTTGTTTTACTATAAAAAAAATTAAAAAAAGTTAAATAATATCATTTTACAATTTCTCTCAATTCAAATCCTTTCTCTCTTTTCACCATAACAAACACAATATTTTAAAATTTTAAATCTTTTGAAAAAAAAAAGCATTCTAAAATCTTTATTTTTTTTCTTTCAATTAAAATTCCTCTCCATTCGTTCAAACTAATATAATATATAAAATATTGATATTAAACATAAAATAAAAAAAAAATAGAATAAAATTGTATTAATAAAATAAAATAAAAATTGTTGATTACAATATGTGTGAGATACTAAAAAGTGACTATTACAACTAACTTGCAACTAATTTAACTAATTCGCAACTAATCTAACTAATTTGCAACTAACATAACTAATTATAATTTGAACAAATAAACTCTCTAATCTCATTCACTATCTTTTTACGTATTTTTTTTTTAATGAACAATGTTATTTGAACACACAAATTAGACACTGTATGTTAGAGATTTGACTCATCTAAAGTGAATAATTATTAAAATGAATATAAAGGGTTGAGATCGTAACTATTCATGAGTGCATTTAATATTAACAATTGATGTATCAATTAACGATCAATATTATTTACTTTATTTTCTAAAATGAGTTATTCACTTTAAAGAAGACAAATTCATATAATAGATATCATATAAAATACAATGAGATAATGTATGCGCAAAGTTTTTTATTTATTTTAATTTTAATTATTTAGTTTCCAAAATATGAAATTCGAGTCATTAAAGGTTTCATAGAAAAGATAGATAAAATGTAACCAATATTGTTAAAACTAATATTATGTTTTCTGAAATACATGAAAATTCACATGACATAGTTTTTTTTTTTACTTGCCAAACAAAAAACACAAGGAGAAAGCACGGGAAAATGCAGAACCTCCATTTGCAGTGTTTTCCCTAGTTCAATACCGAATTGATGAATAGATGAATGTGAAATTGAACTTGTTAGTTACTTATTGCAAGAAATGTTTAAGTATGAACGATTTTTTTCTTCTCATAGCTTCCATTAGCTCGATAAATGATAGAATTGTGCCTTCGCTGCAGCAACATTTGTAGTTGCAATGTAGCATTTACACTTCATAATTCTGTCGTACAACATGTGTTGTTGTTTGTCACGACGAATCTAGTAACATTCAATTATTTCTATTTTCGCAAATTATTATTAGTTTCTACATCTTAGTCTTAGTGTTGTGTCTTTTAAAGTTGGTTTTTAAAGGGAGGACAAGAGAGAAAAAGACTTATTTTTCTTTTTAGGAAGGAAGTTATAAAATATTTATTAAAATAAATTAAGTAGAATTGAAATATTATATGAATATTTATCGTATTACTTTTTCTATTTTTTAAAATCTCAAATATATAACAAATTATAAACTTAAACCTTCAAAACCCTTCTATCCAAACCCTTCCAAAGCCAACTTCCAAACATTCCTTTATTGTTGTGTCTGGTTTATGTGTTTGTGTTTGTGCTCCATAGGTTATATGTGGGAATGGGATTGTGCTTCTGGCTATCTTTCTACTCTAATGCTAAAATATAACATTATATGGTAATTTGTTTTTGTTGTTGTGATTTTCCTTGGATTAGAAGTTGAGTAACTGGGTAATTTTGGCTTTCCATTGTCTCATTTTTGTATTACTTATTTGTTTCATTGTTGTGATCCTTGTCATTCCTTCATCTTACCCAATGTCATCTGCAGGTAAAGGTTTGTAAGTTGTGTGAATTTCTTTGCTTAAGAAGGCTAATTTGAAATTAACTAAAGGTGAAAGTTTGTATCTTTCTGCGTGTTTGAATTTGCAATCTTGTTTAGTATTGGCTACTCATTAACTTTGATAATTTTATCATTAATCCAACTTTTATTGATAAAATTCAAATGTTTAATGATTTGAAATTAATTGAAAACAAAATTTTGTTGTATGTATCAAACAAGATAATAGGAACTGGAAGGTTCAATTGGAATTTCATGATTTAATTGCAAATCCAACTTGATATAATAACCAACACCAAAGAGTTTATAAGAAACATTGCTAAGACCACACCAAAAATTCCCTCCCTTCCTTTCATAAAACTGTTTTGCATTTATTTATAATCATTTGTCTCATTTTACTTTTTTCTTTCTGCAATAAATAGTTAGATGTTGTATCCAAAAAAATAATTAAGAATAAAGAGACAAAGGAATTATAAAAATTCAAAAGACATGTCGTTGTTGGCCATTTAACATATTTTTTAGTACTTACTGGCATTGTATAGTAGATCACTATTTTTGTCTTTAAAATCGTATAGATAATGTCATTTAGTTTTTTAAATTAATAAATGTAAATCAATTTAATCATTTTTTTCAAATTTAACACCACAATTAAATGATTTAGCTTAATGTAGAAAGTGAGTATTCAAGACAATATGTATACCTTATATTAATTTTGATGTGTTTTAAACAAATATTTTGATGAAGAGATTAAATTGACCGATATTTTTCAAATAAATTAAATTATTATTTTGTAAATTTATGAAAGTAAGATTTCGTTTATTTTGTAAAAACATTGTATTTTTATTTTTTAAAATGTGTTAATTTTACTTTGATAAAAGACTTTTAGAGTGAATTATTATCACGAATAGAAAATGAAGTATTAATAAATAGAGATGCATTTTTTAGATATAATAAAATAGTTTTTGTACATTTTCATTATTTTTTAAAATGTAGTCAATTGTTGACTTTAAAAAATCTTTATCTGATTAACAAATAAAATTAATATAAATTTTAGAAAATAATTTTTTAAAATAATCGGGTAATTATTATTTTTTTGATACAAAACCTGCAGGAAGAATTTTAATATCAGTTACTTCGAAGATTTGCCTTAAAAACGAAAAAGTAATTTTAATTTTTTTCTTCTTCATATTAAGTAAAATTATAATACAATGCTTTTGGTTTATAAAATTATATTGTTTTTGATGAAAAGCTTATAAAATTATATTTTCTTCACAGTAACAATTTTTTTTTCATCACGTGCATGGATATAGTAATGAATAAAAAATACTAGTATATACTCTTGCCGGATGCTCAATAGGTTGCATAATAAGAGTACAACTCTACCACTAAATTAAGGACAGTTGCAAGCATGTTGATTTTATTGATAGACAAGGAACACCAAATAGTGTTCAATGTCAAAAGCAACCTAGAATTCTCTTCTTTTACTTTTTTTTTTTTTCTTCTTTTCTCTAGGTTATTATGAAAATGATTAAAGAGAAATCAACACTCCTAAAAGTTCAGCTCAGCAATTCCTACTGTGTTATTTCTTTTGTACAAAACTGTTGCAACATGAAAACTTATCCAAAGTGAATAAAGTGCAATATTATCAACTGCCTTCCAAATAATTTATCACATAATAATCACTCTCCTAATCAAGATTCTATCTTATTTTTAATGTGAAGTTTTCGATTCTCTCGGTTATGAAGGGTTAGTTTTTCTTCTTCGAACATTCTTCCGCGCACTTACAGGGACCTCGGGTTCATCTTTATCTTTCGGCACTTGCTCGTTGTTAGCAACGACTTTTGGTTTTGAAGAAGAATTGATCTGACTTCTCAACCGCAATATTTCACCCTTTGCAGAAGCCAATTCCTCTTCTAATTTTTTCCCTCTACTCTCCAAACTCTCTCTCTCTTTTCCAAGTCTAGTGATGAGGTTATGAGCATCTTCAATGTTTTCTTGAGCCTCTTTGTTTGTATTTCTTTGTTCTGTAAGGTACTTTGCAAGAACCTCTTTCTCATTTTCAAGGCTAGAAATAAGAGACTTAGCACCCTCTAGTTCACTAGAAAGGATCACCGAATTTCGGTTCATTTCGTCTAGTGATTTGGTAGCCTCCTCCAGGTCGATTTCAACAGTTTTTTGCGCTTCCTTGTCCTTCAAGACTTGTTTCTTCAAAGCTTGTAGATCTTTGTTCAAAGAAGTAACTAACTTCTTTTCTTCTTTCAAATCCTCTGATGTGACTTCAGCCCTTTTGTAGATGTCAATTAATTCTCTTTGTAAGCTATCGCGGTTTTCAAGGGTAGCCGTTAGCTCGTGGGATGTACTTTGAAGTTCTGCTTCTGCTTTTTTCAAATGTTCCTTCACTATCATAACCTCATTGGCTAGTTTTTCCGCCTCGAGTTTTGCATCATCGAGTTTACGCTGTAGTGACTTCTTAACTTCAGTGAGCTCAGATGAAAGCTTAGAGACTTGAAGCTCGAGCTCTTTGCGCAAATCATTTGATTTATTTAGCTGTTTTTCAAGTTCAGCAGACTCGTTTCTTGAATTTTCAAGATTCTCCCGAGTGACTTGGAGTTCATACTTCAAATCATTCACTTTCTTAGATTCAATCTCTAGAGACTCCTTTAAATTTTCTCGTTCTTGCGTTAAATCAGTGATGATAACCTGGTTTTTGCTTGCTTCGTTTAGGGAAACTTCAAATTTACCCTTTAGCCGATGAAGCTCGTCTTCTTTTTCTTGTAAAACCTTTGCATTCAAAGCAGCCTTCTGTTCGGAAAACGACTTTAGGTCATTGTATTCCTTTTCCAATACACCATAGTCACTCTTAATGCTATTGTTCTCAAGAGTGAAAGAGCTCAATCTTGAATTTAGTTCCATCACAAGGGAATCCTTTCCTTCTAGTTCCTCTTGTCTTTTCAGTATTTCATCTTTCAACCCTTGAATATGCAAATTAGCATTGGATAATTCATCATTGGTTTGGTCATAGGTAGAATTCAAATTCCTCAATTCCAATTCCTTATCTGCAAGCGATGAATTCAGAGTCTGAACAGCGCGTTCTTTGTCCTTGAGGTCTTCGCTCAGCAGGTTAATTCTTTCCTGTAAAATTTCGATATAATCTTCCTTTTCTTTCAATTTTTTATCAAGATCTTTCTTGTCTTTATTAGTATTTGAAAGGTCAGTTTCAAATCTGTCGATTTGAAGTTTCAGCTCCCCGATCAAACTTTTCTCGCTTTTTAGCTCCCGTCCCAAACCTGTGATAGTACTCTTTGCTGAATTTAATTGCTCAATCAGTGCTTTCTGCTCTTCTTTTTCCTTTCCAAGTAGCTTGGCTTGTTCCTCCTGCTCATTCGATAACTTTAATTCATAGTTCCTCTTCATCGTAACGATTTGCTCTTCTTTTTCCTTCAGTTTGTTGTTCACCTGTGCACATTGGCCAGTAAAATAACTAAAAAGCAAATAACTATCGTTTTCAGGAAAAAATTAACCATTCAAAATCAAAGTAGATGAAGAGAGAGCAATCATTGACGTTCCTCTACGAAACATCAGAAAGGGGAGAATAATCAACCATGATTTTACTTTGAAGCACTAAAACAAACACGAACATCAGACACAATACCAACACTGACAGGTAGATGTCAGTAATAATTTTAGAAAAAGCAAGTGATTGAATGTAATCACACGTGTACGAGCGTTGGATGTCGGACAGCAACACAGTGTCAAACACTCAGACAGACCTTTTCCTCAAAGGCCAATACATATCTTACCAATTTTCAAGAATCGTAATTAAAGTGCATAAAAGCTTACTGTTTCTATTGTTGCAACGGCGGTGGACTTCTCTTTCCGAGCGAGTGCATAGAGAGCAGCCAACACACCAGAAGATAATATTCCAATTCCATTCAGAAGAGACACAAAGGAATTTGATGGTTTCCCCATTTCAGGTGCTGTCTGTCCATAGAAGCTATATGTTTAGAACACATAAACATCCAAAGGACAAAAACATTAGGCAAAAATTTAATATTCAACATTTGCATCTGAACTTAACAGCAAACAAACCTCTGCTTGCTTTTTATCCTCTGGTATCTTCACCTCACTTTCTTCTGAAAGAAGAATATATAATTTATAAGACATCCCACAAGTAATAAAAATATACAACTAACAAGCAAGGACCAAACAATGCATGCACATACATAAACAGTCGTGAAAGGAAAATATGGATATGTCCTTTTGACATATAATGGTTAATAATAATATAGCACAAGGCACCATCATAAAGTAGAAAATTAGCAAGGGAAATGTTGATACTTTACTTTGATAGTTAATTTTCTGAAGGAAGTTCTTAAGTATACATTTATTTATTTATTTATTTTAAAGTATCCATTTACTTTACATCCTTGAGGAAAATAAATGAAAGTTTTAGACTTCATAATATTTTAGATATACTATGAAAAGAAGAAGGAGGATACTTAGAAGTTGAAATCCAACTTTGCATTGGTAGGAAAACAAGTTATGAACTTTTTATCTGAACAATTTCCAAGAGAGAAAGATAGAGAGAGAGAGAGAGAGAAGTTCTATTCCATATTCTTCTCATTTCGTTTTCTACAAGCATCAACCGCATCAGGGAGTTGTCCAAAATATCGCTTAGAACTTGGGTTGGGCCTAACTCAATCCTGCAAAACTGGCTTGAGGCTGTAATGAAGACAACCCAAATGCCACAATTAAGGCAGCTAGGGCGGACTGCAACTAAAGCGGTACTTCCAACACATCACATGACAAGCATGAATAACCCAGGAGAAAAATTCTGATTTCCATTATATTTTTACCAAAACAGGAAGAAAGAATAGCAAAAGAAAACCATTCTGCACAAACTGTCCATCAAACATAATTTTTGGATCAGCTGTATCTTTGTATTCATAAATTGTATGAGAATTTAAAAATGCTCATCAAAATCAATGTGTTAAGTTAAATACTTTCAATCTGTCTCTTGAATTTTGAAAACTGCATTGCATTCAATTGAACGAGTATCAAATATTTGTGTAAGTAAGATTAGTAAACTATGATGCATCAGGAGTTCAGTACTCCTAGATAATAGTTGTAGCCATTTGATACAAACATGCATTGGGTACAAATTTAGTACACTTCCCTTTTATTTCAAATTTTAGAACAAATCCATTTGATTACATCATTTCCTATGATCATATTATATATTGTCATGCACTTAGATTTTACAAATTTTTGTCACAAGACATGACTTTTTTTAATGAAATCCACATGAGTCCTCTTTTTGGACAATCTTATTAGAGGCTGATAGAGCAACAAGATTAGAACCCCTCTCCGAAGGATTTATTTTCACAAAGGATCAAACCAAAGAACTCCTTGTAAGGAGTACCGTGTGCACATTCTCCTCACTTGCAGAACTAGCATGTTTCCACTAGGCAAACTTTATAAGGTACACATGACCTTAGTTTGCAATAAACTATGAAGCATAGACACAAACATAGTCACATATATTGGATACAAGACAAACATAGAGACACTGCTAATGTCCAATATATAGGACACCGACACATCTATATATATATATATGTATATTATAACCAGATCAAATTAAATATGAACATCATTTATAAAATATCTAAATTGAGAATCAAGATGACAACCAAGTACGTTAATAATATACCACAAATGCTAATTTTAACATTTTAAAATGTTCACAAATTGATAGTATCACAAATTTATAGTAAGCAAAGAAACTACTGCAGAGTAAGTTTCAAACTAAGCCATCATGAAACTACGACTCAAATCATCAAGTAACCAAACAAAGAGGTACCTGAATTTGTGGACACTGGTGAAGATACAGACGAAGAAGAGACAACGTTTGAAAGGGAGACATCGAGACTTAAGGAAGGCAACAAGATATTGTCTGAAAGCACAGGTCGTTTGCGAACAGAGCGGAAACGTCGACTGCGAACAGAGTACCGAGAGGGAGGGAGATGTTCTTTGCGAACAGAGAGCCGAGATGAAATGAAGACGAAGACTGAAAAAGAGAGGAATTAGGAGACCAGAAATGAAGAGTTGGAAACGGGAAATTCAGAAAGAATGAAGAAAACCAAAGAACACGAAGACTTGTGTATGTAGGACATTTTGAATGTCTAACTAAAATACTAGTTTTTCCTTTTAAATGCATAATTTTGCTTCTGTTTTCCAAAACAGAAATGGTATTTGAACATCAATTTGGAACGAAAAAACTCAACAACTTTTAAATGTTTAACGCAACGAAAAAATTCAACTATTTTTAAATGTTTAATGCAGTTCACACACTAACCTTTTACCTGAACAATAATAACATTCAATGTAATTTGACACCTTTTAAATGCTTAACGCAATTCACACATGTGGTTAATGCAATTCAATGAATGGTTAATAGGTATATCAAATTTCGATAACCCATGAACAACCAACTGAACTTAATTAACCATAAATTTGAACATTATTAATCACGATTTTAGGTGTTCCAACTACATGTAAATTTGTACACTTGAAAATCAAGGTTAACCACGTCTATATTTGTGGCTAATAAAGTTCAATAGATGGTTAACAAGTTGCAATTTGTAACACCTAATATATCTATTAACACTAAATCCACCACTTCATTTACCATGCATATGAACTACATTAACAATTTTAAAAGTTGTCAGATTTTGTTGTCCTAAATTGATGTTCAAATAACATTTTTGTTTTTAACCCAAGAAAGAGTTTTTGAAGTGTCCAATACGTGTCCTAAGTTTGTTGAGACACACCTAAACTCAGAAGTGTCGGTGCTACACAGATATAAACAATGTCACTATTATAATAACAGGACTCAAATGGAGAAAAAAAAACTATAAAAGACATAAGTGTAAATAATATAAAGTATTTATCATATAATTTTGCCTAAATGAATCAAAATCGTTTACATAAGTCCTTTGTCCTAAACCTAGAACTACAACAAGAGAGCCACCCTCCGCATCCAAAACAATATATTATCATAACAATAATGATATAATTAGTCCAATAAATAACAAATTAAAGATACAAATTGTAACAAAAAACAATGAAAGTAATTAATTAGAAAGGGTGGAAATAAAACTCACTTGGAGATGTTTGAATTCGTTCAAGAGCGGAAACAGTATTGAATTGAAGAAAAGGAAGAAGAGCGACACCCATAAAGAGAAAAGTCCTCTTGTTGCATAATGGGTCGTGGTTGGGTAAACACGACACAACAACAGGACCTCGAAATTGAGAAGCGTTACGGGAACGCCGAGAAGAAGAAGAAGAAGAAGAAGAAGGTAAGAGAAATGGGTAAAGCAGCGGAGAGTGAAGCAAAGATGACGATGCCATCATTTTCAGTTAGCGAATAATGTTGTGACTGCGCCACATACACACTTCCAGTTGATGTGTCTGTGTGTTGGCTTCGCTGGTTTTGCGGACACTTTTTAAGCCATTTATTTTGATATATACTTCTGTGTGGCTGGCTATTGTTTTCTTTTCTTTCTCTATCATCATCTTTCGAATTCGTTTCCACTTTAACTATTTATATATATATATTATATACTTCCCTTCTTCTCTACACGAAAAATATTGTTTTCATTTTATTTTGTAATTATAGAGTATCATCAATTTAGATTGGAAAATATGTTTGACTTTGATCTTAGAGTGGAGACGCAATTTTTTTTAAAAAAAAAAATTGAGAGATTTAGCAAAAGAATAAATGTAATTTTTAATCCTCGAAAAAATTAAAATGGAATAATTTAGTATCTATCTTTTGTATTGTTTAATGAAGAAAAAATGGAAGAAAGAAAAAAGTGAAAAGTGTTAGAATCAAATTGGTTCAAATACAAATATGAATTATTGATGTTTGATGATAAAAGAAAAAGAGCAATGATCCACTAATAGGTTACTTTAAGGATGTAAAATGTTTAAAACAACAAGAAACTATATTATGAACTATGTGACATGAGTAACATAAATAGTTGTGACTTAGTGATAAATATTTATGTGTAAAACATAAAAAATATGTTGTCAACTAATGAACAAATGAATATGTTTGCTAATGAATAGCTAGACAATACTTAGAAGAAAGTTCTATTAGGTAAAAGCTCTTATTTAAAGACGTTAGTTCATTTTACTATGTGAAATTTATCATTTGAATATGAAGATAAATTATATATGAAATGTTAGAACAAGTAGCTCTAGTTCAAATCAAGTGATGAGCAGAAGAATCAGAATTGATCAAGCGTCTACAAACAAATCAAGTGATTAATCGTCGAATGAAAATACAACGAGCAAGATATTCCTCTAGTCTACATTCGTTTGGCTCTAGAGACTAGCAAAGATTAATGAAACTAAAGTCACATCTACTACAATGATTTATAAAGCACAATTTCCTCTGTAACAAAAAGAGATCATCCAAAAAGAATCTACTAATCCCTAATAGTAATATGTTCCCTCTAATGAAGTGTCAATTCCTTTGTGATCAGATAATGTGACTCAACAATATGTGAACCAAGACATTTGTCAAGTTCTATAGAGAGACCTACAACGCAGACTAAAAGCTTACACAATAAAAATGTGTAAAGTCAAATAACTACTTAAACGGTTGCAGCAGACAAACTTATCCTTAACGACTTTTTTTCTTTTGAATGAACATATTCTCAAGATTATATAAAGAACATAATCCTAATGAACAAAGATGGAGATTTTGTCTAGTGTCAGATTCATGAGTGAAAATGATATAAGATTGTGCTCATAACATTTATATCATATGGCATGTTCATAATTGAAAGAACATTTTGATAAAGATCCTTGACCATGAAAGTCAAATTGTAATATCCTTTTTCAAGAGAGTAATTAGATAGCTTTGTAAGTCAATCAAGTTCAATCATAAATTATTTTTAAATGAACTATGGTACTTAAATTGATATAGGATGCCAAATTGTAATACGTCCTCAATGAGAGTTATAATTCTAGAAAATGACTTTGTATCAAATCAGAGACAAACTCAAATTGTTGTAATTGATTCAATAATGGCAACAATTTTTAATTAATTTAAAGGGGTCAAAAGAGAAGGGTAAACACTCGATACTCTAAATAATGCTTGATGGTACTAAGGCATTATTATTGAAAATGGATTGGTCTAGAGAGGCTTCAAATAATACTTAGTTTGGATAGACTTAGAGAAAATTTGGTTCCTCAACAACGCAAAATACGTGTTTTGCCATAATTGTTGAGATGACTAGAGATTCTCTAGTGGTAGTCAAGAGAGACGATTAGAGCAATACTTGGAACCTGAAGAGGTACTTTACAAACTCAACTTAAGAAGTAGGGTTTTTCAGTATTCTTGAGGAATTTAGAGACCGTACTTCTAGTTGCCTAGTGTTGAAACATTATCATACAAGGACCCTAATAAGGTCTTGGAAAATAATACAAAACACTAGAAGTGGTGGTTAAGAGTTTCTAACCCATTTGGTATTAAATCATCGACTCTACTGAAGTAATTGCATATCTCTATTTAAGAGAATGACTAGATGTAATAGTTGTTGTGAATTAGTAGTCTAAAAATTATTGTATTTTTCTTCTTCATTATCACTTTATTTGTGTGTTTAGACTATTTAAGTCTTATCTTCCATTGTGTTTATGTTTTAACCAAAACATAAGCTTTTGATAAAGAATCCATTTTAAACTAACAAAGAAGATTCTAAAAATATCAATACAATTCAAATCTCTCTCTTTGTGTGTGTGTGTGTGTGTTTTTTAGTATCTTCAAAGAGAAGAGAAAAATATATACAATAACATGATTATTTAGTAATTTAGTGTAAAAAAATTGTTTAATTTATATACACCGACTAAGTCATTTTACAATATCTATCAATTTTTACATATCAACTTTGAGTCCGGTTGTTGCACTTTCTTTGTGAAAAAAATCACTTTGTGGATTTTTCATCCGTTTTTATTACATTTTTTTATATAAAATTATAATATGAAAAATATATCTAAAAATTATTTCAAATAAGAAATTATTTGGATAATTTTTCTCAAAATCAATTTCTCTAGTTGTTTTTTTTAAATGATTTTCATTATACAAAAAAAAAAGATAGATTCAATTTTTTTTAAATCTCTAAAACTAATTACTAAATTATTCGACATCAAAATCACCTTTTTTTTTAATATGTAACAAACATATTCTTAAAATATTTCAATGAAATTAAAATTAAAAATAATGATAGTCTCGATTCAAAAAAAAAAAAAACAAACCAACAAACCACAAGGGTTATTGAGTTAGTTACCCATTTATCATTAGTTTTAGGTTTTTTAAATTTTATTCAATTAAAATGTATTATGTGTCAAACATGTTAATTTTTATTGGATGACATTGTAAAATAAATTTACACTATCAATACAAAATTAAATTCTAAGAGAAAATGAAAAGAAATATGTGAATATTTTCAAAATGACATAAATATCTTTAAGTAAAAAATTAGATATAATTAAATGAAAAATTAACAAAAAGTATAAAGAGAATTAAAATATAGTAGTTGTATTTTATTAAATTAAAATATTTTTCTTGATCGTTATGAATTTTATTTTTGTATATTTATTCTTTTTTTTAAATAATTTTTATTAATTGTAATAAAATTATTTTTATTATATTTACTTTTTTTTTAGAGACACATTATTTTGTTTATTTTCTGTTATATCTAACTACTAAATAATCAATTTATTTTTTATTCTTTTTTTCTTCTTTTCACTTTCTTTTCTTTACTCCATATTGTATTCATCAACCAAACAACTGTAAAGAAGGTATGGACTAAGTTGTCCTAGTTTAATCATTGAATAACTAAAAGTTATATTTATTTTTTTCAAGAACTAAATTGGGTCCAACGACTTTTCACATAGACTAAAATGAGTCTTTACTCTTATTCAGTAATTATAACTACTTCAATAATTATAATTACTTCTAAAAGTATATATATTATTAATTGTGATTTATTGACGGTATATAGAAATTAAAAATTATAAAATAAAATAAAAAACTTATTGTATAATTTAAAATAGATTACATTTTTTTTTAGCAAAATATAATTATTTCATTTCTTCAATAATAAGAGACAAAATACAATGAGGAACAAAATGATAAGTCTCACGACTCTAACTAAACTATGAGCAACCTTATTAACTTGTCTAGTGAGCTAAAATTAAGCTTGAGTGGATAAGATATCTTGATATTTCAAATTCAAAGTGCAAATAAGAATAGCCCAACTGAACAACAAGCTAAAAGGACAATAGGATGGCGTGAGCTTCTCGAGAATTGGCTTTTGTACCCCCCATTTAAATTTATACCCCCCAATTTGTTAAAAATTCAATTTTATCCTTAAAAAATTCATTTACGTGAGCAGTTAAAAAAAATTACTCTAAAATCTGGACCTTGCTGAAATTTCCGGTAAGTCAACTTTTGCATCAAAATTTCCGGTAGTTATAATTGTTACCGGAAATTTGGAAAATGAAATTTCTGGTAGTTGTATTTTCAATACCGGAAATTTCAAATTTCCGGAAGCTACCGGAAATTTCAAAAATTTTGAAAAATCTGGTAGTCATATTTTGTTCACCGGAAATTTGGTTTTTTGAAATTTCCGGTAGTTAATCCGGAAATTTCAAAAATCTGGTACTTAATTTTTTTTTTTTGAATATGTTTTTAATTTGTTTGTTATTTTATTTTAATTTTTTTTTTAACTAGGGATGGAAACATTTACAACCAGTATTTATAGATTTAACTGAAGCATTTACAACTGATCAAATTTTTTAGTCACGAGAAGCTGTGATATCATGGGCAAGAGAGATAGGTCGACAAACTCGAGTAGCAGTTATCATTACTCGATCAAACTTAGAGACTGGAAAGAGAGGAAGAAAGTCAAAATTAATTCTTGGTTGTGATAGAGGTGGACAATATAAGTCAAATAAAAATGACACAAGTACTTCAACTAAAAAGTGTGGATGTCCATTTAAACTTAGATCAAGACCACTGAAAAATGATGAATGATGAATTATTAGTTTAATATGTGGACTTCACAACCATGAGTTAGTAGCTACTTTTGAGAATAATGCATTTATGGGACGCTTAACAGAAGAAGATAAGAAACATGTTGACGAGTTGACAAAGTATCACGTTGCACCGAGACATATCTTGTCATCTTTGAGAGATCGAGATACGGAGAATGTGACTAGTATCTATCAAATTTACAAGCGACGAAGTACATACATGAAGAATTTGATGGGACCTAGAACTGATATGCAACATTTGTTGAAGTTACTTGAAGCTGAGAAATATACTTGTTGGAGTATGACTCATGAGGACTCCAACGTTGTGAGGGATATGTTTTGGACGCACACAAATTCCATAACTTTGCTTAACATGTTCCCTCTTGTATTGATCATGGATAGCACCTACAAAACCAACAAGTATAGGTTACCGTTGTTTGAAATTGTTGGTGTAACTTCAACTGGGTTGACATTTAATGTTGCATTTGTTTATATGGATTCTGAACGTCAATACAACTTTTGGTGGGCATTGGAGAAGTTAAAAGAGTTGTTTTTTTCAAACACGTCATTTCCTCAGGTGATTGTGACTGACAGAGAACTGGCTTTAATGAATGCAATTAAAGTTGTATTTCCATCTTCAACAAATTTACTTTGTCAACTTCATATTAACAAAAATGTTGGAGCCAAATGCAAACAGTATATATTAAAGAAAGACATGCAAGAACCCATTCTTGAGTTGTGGAGGAAAATTGTTTATTGTTCTGAAGAGAAGGAGTACGAGGAACTTTTGCAAGTATTTGAGCAAGCATGTGTCGATAATATTATTTTCTTTGACTACGTCAGAGACACATGGTTGAATCAATATTATGTTCTTTGACTACGTCAGAGACACATGGTTGAATCCTCATAAGGAAAGATTTGTTGAAGCATGGACCAATCGAGTATTGCATCTAGGAAATACTACGACTAATAGGTATGTCATTAAAATTTCACATTTTGTATTTTATTTTATGCATGATATATGATTAAAACTTCACATTTTGTATTTTTTTTGTTTAAATATTAGGGTTGAGTCTGCTCATTGGTCATTGAAGAGATTTTTGGAACACAGTAAAGGAGATTTTTGTAAGGCATGGAATGGTATGAATGACATGTTGAAGTTTCAAATTATTAAGATCAAAGGTTCATTTGAGATAAGTAAAGGTCGCAAAGAGCATATACACAACAATCCATTCTTTGAGAAATTGACTTGGGTGGTATCCAAGAAAGCCTTAGGTGATATTGTTGAAGAATACAAGAGAATCAGTTATGTCGGTAACGATAAAGATGTGTGTTGTTGTATACTTAGAAACACTCATGGAAGGAAATTAACCTTGAATAGTGATCAAGAGAATGACCAGTTGACAAATGATTCAGAGTTGGACATTACATCGGAGATGGATATAATTTGGAAAAAATGGAAAACACTTAATATTGCTGGAAGAAGGGCTTTAAAGAGCAAGTTGCGTGAAATAGCATATCCGGAGACAACATCAATGTGTGCACCAGTGGATAAAATCAAAACAAAAGGTGGTGTTAAGAAAAAAGGCAATAAGCCGAAGGGATATGACGTATATCGCGACCCATCATACTTTGAGCATGTTGATACTCAAGTCTCCCAGCAGGTATCCAAACAAGTCTCCCATCAAGCATCCAAACAAGTCTCCCATCAGGCATCCAAACAAGTTTCCATCAGGTTAAAAAATATTTCCACGAGTTTCCTTCTTTAATTCATCCATATGTTGAAGACATAGTTAATGTTAAAGCAGATGGAAACTGTGGATTTCGTGCTATTGCTGCTTTACTTGGTTATGGTGAAGAATACTGGAGCATTATACGTCGGCAGTTGTATACAGAGATTAAGTCCAAACCTGATTTATATGCTGCATTATTCAAGGAACGTTTGCAAGAAGTGACAGAGTCTTTACTTGTAACTGAGTTGGAAAACCAAGCTAACGAGAAGTGGATGACCATTCCTGATATGGGTTACGTGATAGCAACAAAATATAATCTCGTTCTTGTTACATTAGCAAAAACTTTTTGTTTGACTTTTTTCCCATTGAGGGGTGCACATAATGGAGATTTGTCACGTGATCGTGTTATCAGCATTGGTTTTGTTAACGAAAATCATTGGGTTCAAGTTAAATTGAAATCTGCATGTCCGTTACCACCACTTGCATGGCATTGGAAGAAGCATCGTAGCGATGAGTCTACATCATGGGCTATCGCTTATGCAGGACGTCTACAACATTGGGGTTCTTTAGATTTAGAAAATAATTCAGATTATATGTCTTTGGCAGATGATTGACACTTTTGAGTTGTATGTTGTTTTAAATGATATGATTGACACTTTAAATGTTGTTTTAAATTTAGATACTTGCCACTTTTAATTTGTATGTTGCTTTAAATGATAAGATTGCCACTTTAAATGTTGTTTGAAATTTAGTCGCTAATAATAACTCTGAATAACAAATAAGTCGCTAATAATAACTCTGAATAATAAATAAATCGCTAATAATAACTCAGAATAATAAATAAATCGCTAATAACTCTAAATAATAAATAAATCGCTAATAATAACTCAGAATAATAAATAAATCGCTAATAACTCTGAATAATAAATAAATCGCTAATAATAACTCAGAATAATAAATAATGACACATTCGCTAATAATAATAAATCTGAATAATCATAACTCTGAATAATAATAAATCGCTAATAACTCTGAATAATAAATCGCTAATAACTCTGAATAATAAATCGCTAATAACTCTGAATAATAAATCGCTAATAACTCTGAATAATAAATCGCTAATAATAAATAAGTCTGAATAAGTCGCTGATACAATAAGTCTGAATAACAAATAACCCACGAATAATAAAATAAGTCTGAATAATACAATTATGATACTACTGATAATCTCATCCTCTAGAAATATATAAAGCTCTCTCCAATAAGACATGTATCTCATCTTCAGGGCCACCCATATGCAAATCTAAACTCTGTTGTATAAGACCACCAACTGCGTGACACCGTGTACAACTAGTATCGGGACCAGCATCATGACTAGGACCAGCATCAGCATCATAACTAGGACCAGCATATGTAGCAACATAAGGGATCATCCGAGGATGAGATATCCTATAATACCACTGGATGTATCCCTCAACACACTCATGTGGATATGCAGCTGGATGCAATCTTGCTCGAAGTGGTCGTACAAAATTCCGGTACATACTCCATTCAACGTCGACATCACGTGCAACAAGCATCGGTGGTGTAGGAGGAATGTGTTGAGTATACCCAAACTGTCGTATGCACCTCTCAGGTAAATACGGAACCATCGTGAAACACCAACGAATGTATCCTGTAAATAATGACACATACTGAAATCGTGTCATAGCGTTCTCATCGTAATCTGGTGCCCAGATAATATCCGTATCCCTCAAAGCATCCAACTTTGCCCTGTAATATGCAACATTCCCAGATGTTTGTTTTGCAGTCCAACGAAACATCCGTGGCATCGAGGAAATGTGTTCATCCATATCCCGTTTACAAATATCAGGGAAATGTTCACAAATCCAAGTCTGTAAATAATTGAAATGTAGTAAAATTATTAAGGTGATGAAATAATTAAAAAAATAATGATAAGTATAATAAATATAATAAATATAATAGTACCTGAAATAAAGACAAATATCCTCCAATCTGTTTGGTTGCAGGCAATGTACTATCTCTAAGATAGTCATATAGCACAACAAGTCCAGCCGGTCCCCATGCCCATTTACCACAACTATC
>NC_021165.2:63200613-63326952 GCF_000331145.2 Cicer arietinum | reverse complement strand
ATAAAATTTTTGTTGTAAAATACCCAAAATAACCCTAAAAAAAACAGTAAAAGTCAAAATAAGAAAAAATTCAAACACTTTACCCCCACACTGAAAAATCCGGAAAAGTAAGTTTTCGGAAAATTTAGTTTTTACCGGAAATTTCAAGAGGATTGAAATTTCCGGTAGTTCAAAATACATACCGGAAATTTCAAAAACGAAATTTCCGGGAATTTACAACTACCGGATTTTTCAAATTTCCGGTTTGCCTCCCGGAAATTTCGTTTTTGAAATTTACGGTATGTATTTTGAACTACCGGAAATTTCAATCCTCTTGAAATTTCCGGTAAAAACTTTTTTTTTTGAAAACTTACTTTTCCGGATTTTTCAAGTGTGGGGTAAAGTGTTTCAATTTTTTCTTATTTTGACTTTTACTGTTTTTTTAGGGTTATTTTGGGTATTTTACTTAAAAAATATTAAGTTGGGGGGTATAAGTTTAAATGGGGGGTACAATAGCCAATTCTCGAGCTTCTCCCTTGGCAACACTAATACAAAAGTTGTTGGCCCATGATGAGTTAGCATAGATAAACTCTTAATATTTTGGTTCTTCAAAGTTTAGAGCGCTGTTATATTGGTTCTTAACTAAGTCAAAAATTTAATTAAATGATTTACTCATTAAAATATCAGTCATTTTGTTTTCTGGTGCTAACTAAGATGTTAACAATGTTAAATCAATGATGTAGATGTTGACTTGGACGATGATGTATATTAGACTTCATGACATGTGTATGACTCATGTGGTCAATAATCAAAATGATAGTGAGGCCAAATTTTTCTTAAATAAAAAAAAAAAATAAAAAATTTATAACCCTTCGTCTTCTTCTTCTCCAAAAATTTTCTTTCTATGTGAAATTATTATTGTTAGCAATTCATTCCTACATGAAATTTTTGCAGACGCTATTAGGCCTCCAATTTTATTATTCTTAATTTTTAAAGGGTTTCATTTTAAACTTTACTTCAGACCTTTAAATTTATTGAACCGGCCTCGGAAGATGGTTATAAAGAAAATGGAG
The DNA here is from genome assembly GCF_000331145.2 of Cicer arietinum. Taxonomy (NCBI): domain Eukaryota; kingdom Viridiplantae; phylum Streptophyta; class Magnoliopsida; order Fabales; family Fabaceae; genus Cicer; species Cicer arietinum. Next base: position 63,325,900 of record NC_021165.2, on the reverse strand, counting down.
AGTTTTAAATAATTTTCATTTTTTCTTTAATTTTATTGAAAAAAAAGATTTGAAATTTTTTTTAGTATAAATGTCGTTTTAGTGTTTGGCCACATGGTCCATACATATATATGACATAAAATATGGGACACCTCATTACTCAAGTCACCATCCACGCCAGTAACATAAGAGTGTTAACATCTTAACTAACGATAGAGACCAAAATAACTTATATGACAACACCCTTAATTTGTACCAAAATGGATTACATATCTATATAATAAAGTTTGAAATGAAAAAACTCTGTAATTTATGTACCTGTAAAAATAATAAAATCAGTATAGCTTTTAGTAAAGGGATAAGATTGATAAATTTCTCAAGGTTCAATTATATTTTTACATAATTCATTTTAGGCTTAATTACATTTTTTTGGTCCTCTTATATATTTTAGTTGAATCACGAAAATAATCTCTCCATTTTATTTGTTCACGGTTTTGATCATTCAAATAAAATCTTGGTCCAAAACTTGATGAAATATCAACAAAAAAAAGAAGATTATGTGGAAGACTCTATGTGGATTAATTACATTTTATTATTATTATTATTATTATTATTATTATTATTATTATTATTATTATTATTATTAGGCTTAATTGCAGTTTTGGTCCCCCCTATTTTAACTGAATTGCAAAAGTAGTCCCCTCATTTTGTTTCTCCCTAGTTTTGGTCCCCCAAGCAGAATTTTGGTCCAAAACTTGATGAAATTTCATTTTTTTTGCATTTATTTAAGTCACACAATGCCTAAAGATCTCATTTGTAACAATTGTACCTGAAATATATGACCATAAATGGTGCAGTACAACTTTAAAAAATAAAATTTCATCAAGTTTTGGACTAAAATTCTGTTTGGAGACCAAAACTAAGGAGAAACAAAATGGAAGGACTACTTTCGCGATTCAGCTAAAATAGGGGGACCAAAACTGCAATTAAGCCTTATTATTATTATTCCAAATTTGTGAAACATATTTTCTAATTTTAAAAACACATTTTCTATTTTGTTACATAATTTAATTACAAAAAAACAGAAAATAAAATAAAAAGGACAGTTATTTTGATCCCTAATCATGTGAGAACTGAAGAACATGAGTTCAGAAACATGAAGACTTGAGAAGTCAAATGCAAACCAAATCATAATCTTATAGTGCAAGTGCTTCTGATGAAGTGTTATAAATCGATGATGGAGTGACTGCAGGAGCGGTGGTAGGAGAATCAGAGGAACCAGGAATAGGAGATGGTGGAGAGTCAACGGTGGAGGGGGAAGGAGAAGCACATCTCTTCACAGGCACAAGATGAGATGCAACTAGTGACTTAGCGAAAGGTGAAACCGCAAGAGATTGAGAAGACTTTAGAGGAGTGGCAACGAGAGATTTGGTCGGAGACGATGCCGGTGATTGAGCAACAGTGGAAAGAAGAAGAAGAAGAAGGAGGAGGAGGAATGTGTCTTTTTTTTTTTTTATTTATAATATTTTTTGTAATTAAATGATGTAACAAAATAGGAAATGTGTTTTTAAAAATAGTAAATGTGTTTTGCAAATTTAGAATAATAATAAAATATAATTAATTCACATAGAGTATTTCACATCATTTTTTTTTACACATCATTAGAAAAATTACATTTTATTAAGTTTTAGACTAAGTTTATGTTTGAGGGACAAAGTTGAAGACAAATAAAATGAATAAACTATTTTCGTGATTCAACTAAAATAGAGAAATCAAAATCGCAATCAAGCCTTCATTTTTATTGAAGTCCCAATAAATTTTTATTTATATTCCAATAAATTTCAAAAACTGTCATTTGTATATTTTTTAAAAAAAAAACCTTGATTTAGCTAATATTTACTGATGGGACACTTGTTGAGCGTCTTTACGATATTTATTATACATTATTTTATATTATTAAAATTATATAAATGAAAGAAAAAAAATTAAGTTAGAAATCCATAAACTCATCTCGCTCCTCCTTCCAGTGAAGCAACCCAAAAATTCCCGATTCCTTCATCAAGTTAAGGACAATTACAATTATTCCAAACAAATTATTCGAACGAACACGTCAAAATCAAACGGGTTGAACATCGAATCCAAGGAAACAATACGAAAAATTGAAGGATGTAATGAAGTAATGAGGTAAAAGATAAACGTGTTACAGTCGAAAACAAATTGAAAACCACTTACAAATTTATAAACTAAAATAGCATTTCAAGTGGCTAAATTATATTTGTGATCCCTTAATTTAATTTTAAGTAACGTTTTAGTTATTTATTCTCTTTTTTTCTTCTCGATTTGGTCTTTTATTTTAATTTTAAGTGACAATTTGATATTTTATGTTTTAAAATGTCAACAATGTTGTCCTCTTTTTTACAAAAATTCAAAAAAATCATCAAATTTTTCAAACAAAATCAATAAAATTCATTATCATCTTCAATAAAATACAAATTTAATCAAATTCATAACTTAAATCTTAAAATAAACTCATATGCTCATTCTTTATTTGATGTTGTTGGAGATGAAAATATGAGTTTATTTAAATATTTGAGTTATGGATTTGATGACATTTGCCTTTGATTATTAATTTTATGGATTTTGGTTGAAAATTTTGATGATTTTTTTAGAATTTTTGTAAAACAAAAGGATAACATTATTGATATTTTAAAATATCAAATATCAAATATCAAATTATCACTTAAAATTAAAATAAAAGACCAACTCGAAAAAAAAGAAAAGATAAAGGACAAAAACGTTAACTGAAATTAAATTAAGAGACCACTGGTGTAATTTAGCCTATTTCAAGTAAACGATTAAAATGTCAAAGGTATCACAAGTAATCATACCTATAAATAATAAGCAACTAAGGGTTATGCTTAAAGTTGAATAATTTTAGTAGTAAAAAATTCTTTAACATAAACGGCAAGTGTCATGTTAACAAAAATTACACATCAGTCTTTTTTATTATAAAAAATGTATAAATAATTTTTTTAAAGAGTATAAATAAAAATATATATTTTTAAGTTTTCTTTTAAATACATGTTAATAATTACTACGAATTATATATGGGTGTAATATTGTCCAAATCTGTAAACTAACTTTAGCAAATAAATATTGATAAAGAGTTAATTCATACTCATATAATTGAACTACATATAATAAATACATACCATAACTCAGTTTATCTTAATTTTTTTAATAAAAAAAAAGTAAGCTAACTTCATATTTCTGGAAAAAATTGATATGTATAAATGTGTGTGTTATATAATAAGTCTCTGTACTTTTGTGTGCATAACATATAGATATATAGGCTACATAATCAGTGACTTCATAGTTTCATTATAAATATATTTTATGTAACGTGAATATTGTTTTAATTGGCAAGGTCTGCATCCCAATTTTTCCATGTGAATATTGTTGATAGTATTGTATTATTATTATTATTATTTTGACTCAGTACTATTTTTGGAATTAAGCTTTAGGTAATGTTGTTTTTTAAAATATTTTTCTGTTCCTTTGAGTGATATAAAAATATAGTTTCTATGATATTTTTAATCTCTGCAGCCACCCTTTAAATTCTTAATTCGTCCCCTGTTCCAACCCCTAGTTATAGCCACATGCCCACATAGACAAAAGTAATACCAAAATTTTAAATATTATATAATATAAGGAGGTGCAGGTGCAATTAAATATTAAATAGGAACAGTGAAAAGATGGCCTCGTGAAATCAACATATAAAATCACCATCACCACGCCTACATGTTAATATATATATATATATATGAACTAGGACCAATTAATTAGCTTGAAGCTTAATGCGGACAATATCTTAAATATTGAATATTAGATGCTTTTAGTAAAATATTTACTAATTTGTCTATCTAAAATGGGACAAAAGTCTTTCATTCTTAGTTGAACAAAAAATGTTGGAATTATTGTATTAAACATTATATTAATTATATTATTTTTTATTGATAAAAAAATGGGTGATTCCATTTAGCGTTCTCTCCTATTTATTTTATTTTTTCCGCTTGCTTATGCTACCTATTTCAATTGAGCATTGTATATAGTTTTTATTAACTCGTCGGCGAGAATAATAATATTTTGAATTATTATGTTATCAAACTCTAAAACACATTGGAAGACAAAAACTAAAGAAAATATGGTTATTGGAGATCAGAAAATATATAAACATAAAAGATTAAATAAATAAAAAATTAATGCTAAATTATTATTTGAAATTGAATCAAGTAACTGTAGAAGTATTTTTTATGTTCTATATATAGAGATATTGGAGATCAACTTAACAAACTTACCCCCTAAAAACTAACTCTAACTAATTTTTATATATAACTATTAACTTTTACATCTTATATCACTTTTGAGTTCAAATGTGTTTATTAAACTTTTAATTTGGAAATCCAAAAAAGAAATACCGGAAAAAATGACTTCAGTTAAAAATAATTTGAATGAAAAGAATATAAAACGCTGAAAATTCACCTGTAGAAAAAATATGAGATGTTTGAATTTCATTGACCGAAAAATATGAATTTTATGTTAAACTATTAATTATTTTATGTTAACTACCTTATTAAAATTTTTAATAAGAATGAAAAAAAAAACGAAACTTATAGAAAAGAAAAAAAGGAAGAAGGTAGTAGTTGCATCATCGTGTATCAATGTGTGTGGACAAATCAGCTGCCAAACCAAATTTTATACGTGATTCGATTTCTCTTCTTCCTCGTTGATTCATTCCTCTGTTTCTAACTCTCACCTACTCAATGACTAAAGTTATAAATTCATTATTCATCTACAACATTGTGAGTTTAGATCATTTTAACTTAAATATTTTTAATTTTTTTTCTTCTCTTATTTAATTAAAAATTATAATTAGTCGTTAAATCGTCAAAATAATCATTGAAATATATAATTTATTATCATATAAATCTTTAAAAAATATATAATTTACTATCAAAATAATTTATGACTGTTATAACATAATACACTAAATTAAATAATATTTTAATAATTTAATATTAATTTTATTTTTTTATTAAGTCAAAGAACTAAAATAATATCATATTTCAAAAAATTAAAATTATAAATTACTCATTCGCACTAAATAGTCAATATGGCATAATATCTTCATTAATTGCACTAACAACAAGCTAGTATAGCTATAGCTGTCCGAATATTGAGAGTCAAGAAAAAGATCTCTTCAAATGGCGACATTGATATTCAACACGTTTTATTTAATCTCTTTACTAGAACTTTTGAATTTTGAATTTTATTGTAGATTTAATCTATATATTTTTATCGACGTGCATAGTCGATTTTTCCTATCTTAAAATTTAATAATATTAATTTTTCATTCTAATTTTTTAATTATTTAACATATTTTAAATAATGTGATTTGTGAATAAATGATGTTAAATAATTTCTACATAATTTTTTTTAATAAAACCTTCTAAAAGTCTTAGTTTGAAATTATGAATTATTTATTTTTATAATTTAATTAATAATATATAGATAATTAATGTATTTAAATGGTTATACACCATAAAATCATAGTGACAGAACTTTTAATTCTAAAATCATTAATGTATTGAATTCTTTTATTGAATTATTACCGAATTCTCTATATTATTCTTGCCCTAATGTCTTAGTGACAGAACCTTTAATTCTAAAGTAACCCCTAATTCTTTAGTACATTTAAGATTATAATTAAGCATTACCGTATAGAAATTCTCTTGTAAATTATTGTTTTGCAACTAATTTAATTGGTTGCATGACCTGCACCTATGTCTAGACTACAAATTAATGGATTTCTCATATCAAGCATTCGTAAAGTCCACTTCCGTTTCAAAATACAAATCGTAGAACATTTTAATGTTGATCAAACAATAAAAAGCATTAAGCACAAAGATGACAAAAATAATTCAATAAACTCATTCATATAATTAGAAATCAAATCATAAAAATAAGGGTTTTATCTTGTTACACTCATCCATAACAAATAGGGTTTAGTTACTCATGACAGAGATAAAAGAGATAGAGAAGAATTACAAGAAGGATTCATGAATGATTCTTGATAAAACTGCTCCAATGATGTTAGAAACGGCCGTCTTTGAGTTTCTATGCTAGGCCACAAGTCTTCCAACTTCCCAAGAGTCAAAAAGATCCCTAAAACAGTGAAAAATTGTGTTTTTATAGTTGCTGATGCGCGTCGCACGCCATAGGCGCAGGAAACGCGCTCCTGGACAGTGCTGAATGGCTGGAAACGCGCCTCAGGCGCGTTTGGCGCGCTTCAAGCGCACAACATCTGATGTCCGACATATATTGCATTTTCTCCTCTTTCGAGTCTGAATTTGGTTCTGGTGTCTTCATGAAAGTTGTAGCTATGGATATTAGCCTTCATTTTCCCTTGGTTTGACTCCAATTGGATATCTACAACTCCAGATATGGCTAAAATACTCTACATAGGTCATATTGATTTCTCACCAAAATTCAGCACTGCACTAAAACAAAGTAACAACACAAAACTCCGAAAAATCCCTACTTAATCAAGGAAATAATAACATAAATATTTCATTAAATCAAAGAGTTAAAATCAACAAAATATATCAAATAACTCCTTAAATTAACTATTGATTAAAGATAAATAAGACTAAAAACAATGAGAAATATGCATATGATTAAGAGTCATCATGATTTTTGGTTCTTCTTCTTTTTATATATAATTATGTGTTCTTCTTATATATTTAATGATAAGAGATAATATTTATTAAAGAAAATAATTATGTGCAATTAATGTTCTTTACTTAATATAAAAAATTGACATTTACAATGTTAAGAAATCAATTTGCGAGTTTTTTTTATTTTTTATTTCATAATAATATTCAATGTGCCAACATAAGTTGGAAGTACTTTTTTACTTATAATTGAGTGTGGAGAGAGTATAAGAGTGCTCCTATACCCCCCTCTTGAATCAATTATAAACAAAATTAATCAAATTATGCATATTAAATACGATAGTTGGTCTCACTAATTTGGGAAATTTAATATCAGTAAAAAAAATCTAGTATGTTTCCTAAATTATCCTTTATGACTAATAGATTCTATCAATAAAAAAATAAACAAAATAAAAATTATTTTAGAGATACTAATATTAAATACGAGAAACTTGTTAAGATTTTTTATATTTTATTTCAAAAATTATATGTTAATCTTGCTTATATTTAAATCGGAGAGAGTATATACATTTCTCATGAAATTAATTTTTTATTAAGATATGTGCTCATTCAAATTGGTAGAATACATAGAAATCAACATAAATTCAACTTCATTAAAACTGAAAAATAATAAATTTACGAATAAATTTAAAACACTCAAGTTAATAGTATAAAACACCAAAATATCTATAAATATGATAAAATTAAAGTGATCATAATAGCCATGTCTCTGGATTGACAACCAATCATGGACTAGATATATAATAGATCGAAGTTGATATCTCAATTTGAGTCAAATGAACACTAACGAAATTAAAAAATGTTGCACCAAGACGGATAAACTAAACAATGCTACACTTAGACGTCGAAATCACGAAAGGAAAATTAGATTTATACAGAAACGCCTAATTTAGATAAAATGGTATTAAAAAAAAAAAAAAGATGTAAATGGGTGATTCTAAGCACAAAAAAAAGACTCAAAATCACGTCTCTTTGGTGTTGGAGGAAAAGTTCATAGAGAGGCGACTAGATTAATATTTCTTAATAAATTATTGAGTGTATTAATTTTATAATAAAACATATTTTATCAACTAAAATGTTGTTATTGATAAAATATTGAGTAAAATAGTAAGGGAAATTGAAATATAAATAAAAATACCTTATATTTTAAAGTTTTGTCCCTTTAATTTGCATTGAAATTGAATGATGTATATTTGTTATTGGGCTATTTTTCCCGATAAGATAAAATATATTAATAAAAATAAAAATAAATAAAACAAAAACATGCATGATGCAAAACAAAACCCAGAAAAAAAAAAAAAAAAGAAATGGCAATCCAACCTTTCTATTAAGAAATTGGATGAAAAGAAGAAGACGTCAAAACTAATTATTGGATGGTCTAGAACACATATTATAAGCGTCCTTGTGGTATTGAATTTGCAACTTATTTATCTTAGATTTAACGACAACCATCAAGAAGTCGCTATGATCATCAACTAATTTACAAAAACACTTACATCTTCTGCATCACCACTCAAAAATATCCGAAAACTCTCATGTCATGAATAACATTTGCATAGAAATTTGACCCAGAAACGTCAACAAAACCTTTATTATGTATTAAAACAACGTTGTGATGTTGCAAGTTGAAAACAATCACAATAGGAATGTCATTAACAACATGATGGTTATTTAATAATTCATCAGCCTTAACATCTCCCAAAGGGAGCGAGTATGTGATTACTTCCTTGTGATGCTCCTCAGGAATAAAAGTATCAATTGAATCTAAATCAGATACTTCATCATAATTCTTATTAATTATTCCTAATCACGGGGAGAAAATTCATGAGTAATCATGGTGCCTTCTAACTCAACTTTGGGAAAGTGATCGCAAAAAGAGAGTTATAACACAATGAACAATAGAACCTTATCTTTCTCTATTTATACATTCAATTTCTATATTGGCTAGGGCAAGAATGATTTAACGGAAGTTTCATAATCAATATAAACAAAAGATGCATACCTTTCACGTTCAATAAGAGTGTGATCTATCAGTTCTTGTACCATGTTCGCATCCAAGCAAAATATCCCAACGTATTTGAAACACCTGCTTTATCAAGAGATAAAATGGTGTCAATATCTGGAGTGTTCATGGAGATGATATTTGGCCTCCAATAATCTCAAGGAAAATTATGGATTCAAATCCGACGTTGGACATTTGTGTTGTAGAAAATTGAAATATATTGTCCAAGAGAAAGCACGAAGAATACTCATTTTGATATTTCATGTTCCAACTAGTTGAACGCCTAGAAAATAATCATTAAATGTGAACTCATAAAATCCTTTCCCGAGGGGAAAAACCTACTACGAACCTGTCGACTTCCATATTTTTAAAAGCTCTTCATATTAAACTGAATGAGGTTAGTGTATCATCTTTAGACATGGTAACTCTACCATGAAGGTTATTTTTGCATCTCACAAAACATTGTTGGTAATCGTCTTTTAGAATTTTGATGGCGAGGGAAGAACATTTTTAACAGGGTTTTGGTAAATGGCTCAAAGGAATGGTACAAGAATTCTTGAGAATTTGGGAAAACAATTTCGAAAGAGGAGAGAAACCTATTGCTTCAAAGATGATGTTGAATGATGATTTTTTGTGGGAGTGGCAACCCTGACGTGTTGCATATCAAGTACCTTAAGTGTTCACGAGGTGAACAACGAGTCTGCAACGTAGCCCAAGGGAGTGGGAGGTGTCGAAAAGCTATACAAACGTGAACAAGCTGAACAATTTCATAGTCCAAATTATGAGGGCAAATAAGAGATGCAAGAGGAGGTTGCACGAGCAAGTAGTAACTAAAATCGTAAATTTGGTGTTTCAGAAACTGCAAACCTGAAACTCGAGTAACCATTGGGCCAAGCTTGGTTGGTTGTGATGTGAGCAAATTCGAGATATGTTGGAGGTAGCACGAGCTACATAGGTGAGGTAGGCGACAAAAGTGAAGTTAGGGTTGAAGGTGGTCATCGCAACTTCGAGGCCTCTCGAGAAGCATTTTTCTCCTAATACATTCAATTTGTTACTCATCTAAGGAAGTGGAATCAGGTGACAACATTAATTAATTTTATAATTCACCTTATATATAGTTTACTTGGACCCTCAAAATAGGATCTTATAAATTTAAAATTTAATTAATTTTTCACTATATTTTAAGATGATAAATTACATGAAGCAAACAAATATTTTAAATGTGTCTCTTAATATAAAAGAGGAAGTATGTATAGTATTCACACATAAACATTTTATGTAATTTAATGAAGTTATTATAGTTGAATGTATAATCTAAATCTTAGCATTATATGTTCTTTCATAAACCTTGATGGGCAAACCACCTCTAAATGTGGCAGTTAGACCCGGTGCAAACCGAATATCTCTATTTGGTTCAACAACTCGAACATCGAACCGTCTTACTAGTGCGGCAACCACAGACTTCATTTCCACTATAGCCAATTCCTTTCCCAAACAAACCCTCAAACCCGCTTGAAAAACCGGATATTTAAAAGGACATTTTGGTACAAATACACCATCCTTTAACCATCTCTCTGGCTTGAATTCCAAACAATCTGGTCCCCAGATCTTTTCCATTCGACCCATCGCATATGGGTGATACGTAACCCTACTTCCCTTACGAACCAAAGTTCCATCAGGTAAAACATCATCTTCTATCGCGTACTTCGAATCAAACTGAATCGGTGGAAAAAGCCTCATACTCTCATAAATTGCTGCAGTAACATAATGCATTTCACGTGTTTGTTCAAAAGTAGCACACTCGTGAACCGGGTCCATCACTCGGTCCAACTCAACCCGAATCTTAGCCTCAACATTTGGATTCTTTGACAACAAAATAAAAAACCCGGTCAAAGCAGAAGCAATAGTGTCACGACCCGCCAATAAAAAACTAACGACAATATCCCTCAAATATTCATCATCGTTTACATTCAAAGAACCCATAAAACGAGACAAAAGATCATTTCGCGAGTCAAAGCCAATTTCTCGTCTCTGTTTAATCATCTCGTTTGTTAAATCGTTTACCACTTTAATACTTTCTCTAAGCTTCTTCTCCGACCCAACGTTAAAGAAACGTTTCATCTTCCATATTAACGGTGACGCCGTCATTGCACGTTCAGCCGAAAGCTTCGAAGCGAGATCAAAAGCGTTGGCAAGATTGGAAACAGGAAGTGAAGGAACAAGACAACATGGGTCTAAACCAAACGAGAATTTACAAATGTTGTCGAATGAGAATCTTCTAAGAATGTCTTGTAAATCCAAACAAGTTTCATTGTTTTCTATATTCGTAGCTATGATTGGGATGAGTCTGGTTTTGATTTCTTCAGTAACGAGTTCCATAGCGTAAGAGCGAATCGCGACGCTTCCAAGTTCAAGACTCGCCATTTTCCGTTGAAACTTCCATGAATCGCCGTCGGCGTTGAAGATTCCACGGCCGAGAAGATCGCCGAGGATTGCGGAGAATGGTTTACCTTTTGGGTAGTTGTTGAAATTTGTTTTGAGGATGTGTTCGACGTTTTGTGGGTTTGAGGTTATTGTGTTGGCAAGAACGTGGATATGAATTGTTCCTGTTCGTGAGTTTTGAAGAAGATGAGTGTAGTAATCGCATAGATTTGTGAAGTTTTTTGACCAATTCATTGTTAAGTAGCTTTTGCATGTGTTGCAATTACACCATGGTTTAATTCTTGAGATGTAGATTAGAAGAGAAAAGATGGAGAATAGAAAGGTGAAAGAGAAGAACAAGAAGCTACAAGTGGAAGACATGGTTGATTGAAGAGAATCTTCAAAACTCATTTTTCGTTTTCTTTAGGATATGATGATGAGTAGGTAGGAATGTAGATGGGGAAGGATTGGAATGTGTGATATATATAATGGGTTTGATTCACTTTAGTTGGAGCATTAATTTAATTAATCAATACTATGGGCATAATAAAATAAGCATCATTTTCGTTGTAGTGGTTTTCATCTTTTCTTTCTACTAGATCGTCTCTTAACATATGTCGATTAATCAAAATTAAAAAATTGGTCATTTTATATTGCTTTCTGTTTATCATACAAATAATATAATATATTTTTTTTCAAATTAAAATTTATACATTAAAATACTTTCGTATTTTAAAGGTGCGACCATATATTGATTTCATGAACCAGTCCAATAAATCAAGAAGTTTAAAATAAGATCTTTTAAAAACTAACAATAATAAAATTAGAGGTCTTTTAAACTAAATTATTTGTACAATATCAAATAATTTTTTTTTTTTACTGATACAATATTAAATACATAAACATGATTGAATAATATTTTTATTCAATTAATTAGTACCATAATTAGAAAGTAAAATTTATACTATAAAAAAAATATAAAACTAAAAAAATTAATAATATTAATTAAATAAAAAAATATAAATTTGAGATCTAAAGCGATCTCACTCGCCTCCCCCTTAGTCAGTCCTATTAGGTTTGTATTTTTTGGAGGCCGCATCCCATAATGCGACCATGTATTGATTTTATTTTTTTAAATATAAAATACATTAAATATTAAAAAAATACATCAAAACACATTAAATATTAAATGTAGAACATACAATTGTTATTCATTATATTTAATGTATTATTTTTATTATATTTTCAATTATTTAAAAAAAAACTAATACATGGTCACATATTGTCTCTTGAAAGATCTATCAATTAGATTTATGACAATTGAGAAAAGTCTTACGATGAGTTTTCATAGTGGTTGATGGGCATGCAACAAACATTTCTACCCAGAATCGTAGTGGACACACCCAACATTTTCTAAGAATGGTTTGATAATGAGATTGTGGATTTTTCATTGATTATTTTTGATTTATGCCCATGCATATATGGGTTCTAATTATGTACGCCACTTGTCAGGGTTGATAGAACCTAATTGTACGACAATTACAAATGAACTCTATTGATTATTGTTGCACAAAATGAGAACAACAATATAATTCTTATGCATAAAATAGATTCTATTGATGGTTGTGGACTCTATTGATTAACTCTAGGGCTTGGAGCTTCTTTTTAAAATAAAAAGAAAGTTGCAAAGGCATGTGAACCACAAGTCAACATATGCCTGATTTTCAGATAGGCGTAAATCAATTAAGAGTGTAAATAGTAATCCTAGTAATGGATGATAAGATCTTCCAACAACAAATGTATATTGTGTGACACATTGTTCAAAATTTAATGAAGGGATTCAAGGATGTCGTACTTTGGAAAACATTTTTTTATATGGTAATAATTTAATTCTTACTTATTACTTAGTTTAAATTTCACTTATTTTTACTTATGTCAATGCAAGTTACATATTTAATGAGTCTACATTCAAATATTATCGCATTGAAATTAGCATGAAAAGCTTTAAGGTGGTTGACAACATCCCCCTAAGAAATTGGACTCAAGCGTACGATAAAGGTTGATGTTGGGATCGCATGACAACCAATAGTGTTGAGTCAATGAACAAAGTGATGAAAGACATACACAAGTGTCTTATTAGTATTTGAGTCAAAGTAACCTACTATAAATGGTTGGGGGAACCATTTATAAAAATGGACAACTAACATGAAGCAATGTTAATTTCTAGTCGAGTATACACAAAAAAATGCTTGGATAAGATTGGACCTGAAATAGTTAAGTCCAATATTCACTAAGTCATGCAATTCGATCTAATGAATTATTGTTTCATCATGCATAAGATGGTAAACCGAAGAAAGGGTGCGACCAATATGTTAATTTGAGGTCAACATTTATAACAAATGGTGCAATTGCGAGAAATATTCCGCTATACAAGTGTCTTATTTGTATGTTATAAAATTAGCCACAACCATTTGACGCTTATATTTAAATGTACAATGTGGCTATTGTGCTAGAATTTATAGCGAAGAGTTTCGAGCTACACCCAACGAAGGATACTAGGCCACATATGAAGGTGATATGTGTGTCACAATCCTGAGATAAAGTACCAAGAAAACGTGAGTTATGTTAGGTCCACAATCATAATACAAAACGTTGCTTGAATACTATTAGGGATGAAAACAAAATCCACACCCGCGAGTACCCACCAAAATCCGTTTCGATTTAGGCGGAAAAAATTTGTTTTGATTGGATGCGGATACAGATTTTTTCCAAAATTAAAACTTGGGGACAAGGACGAGTTTAGGGGTGTTGATATCCACCCCGCAGCTGCACATGAACCTGTGTGCTAGTTATATTATTGTCATTTTTAAATTTATATATTTGTACATATTTAATATATTTAATATTTTTTAAATATTAAAAATTATAATATTCTTTATGCAGAAAACATGATTTTAATATTTTTAATTTTATTATTGTAGTATAATAATAATAATATTTTTATATTAATTATATTTAATATGACTTACAAATTTATTATTTTATATATATGAATGGATGCAGATGCGACAGAGAAATTTGATCCCGTCGCGAACGCAAATGATAATATAAATTTCATATCCAATAAGAAATAAAAGTGTGTGTATGTTTTCTCCGATTAATCGAGAGCGAGGGTGAAAGAGACAAAACTCGTCCCGCTCATCCCCGTTGTCATGTCTAAATACTGTTGTCACCTCTACTGAATCTCAATAATTTTAATATGTTTTTAATTGTTTAAATGTATTGTGTTTAGTTTATTAATATATATTTGGTTTTTAATTAATTTTTATTTATTTATTTATTAAAAAATAATTAAATCTTAGTATATAGTAACATTCTCAATAACGACCAGCTATAACATTTAAAAAATAAAATTCTTAAACAACGTTGGTATTTTAGAGCTGTGATATGTTATAAGGTTCAAAAAATAAAACATTTTAGTTTTTATAAAAAAAAAAATTGGCGATATTTGAGAAAAATCCAATTGTGAGTGCAGGATGATAAAATAAATGCTTAATTGAATAAAAAAGATGGTTAAATTTTTTTATTTATAAAAATAAAAAAGGACCAATGAGATAGTGGAAAGTTGAGAGTCGGCATTTACACACGTTCAAGCCACTGAAGTCGACTCGTTCAGAGAGCGACAAGGACACAAAGGCAAACGCACGAGTAACGCGTGCGAAAATTATTCAGATTTAAGACACTGCCGCAAAGGATAATGTTTTTTCTCATTTTATTATTTCAACCACGTGACGCTATTACTTCAAGTTTGTGTTGAGCTGTGTTGTGGGAGTAGGGAATTAGGGATATCTTATTAGAAAAAACAGAGCATTTATTTATTAAGATTTTTTTTTTGATTAAAATACATTTTTATCATTTTTTTCCAAAAATTATGTATCACCGTGATTACACCTTTATATGTTTATTAAAACTTTTGAGAAATAAAATATTAGCTTTTAATTTTTTAGTCTTTACATAATTTTGTAAAATTTTGAACAAACCACTAATGTACAATGGTTGTATGTGTCATGTATTCTTTTATTTGTAAGAGATTATTGAAATTTGAAAGCATGTTTGATTGATAAAACAACTGTTTTAAAGATTAGTTTTTGAAATAATAATTGAGTTTACTAACGAAGGTGTTCTCGGTGTATTTGTTAAAGAACAATTTTTTAACAAATAGCATTGGAACACTTTATCCATTGCCCTCAATACATTTGTTAATATTTTCCAAACTATAATATTCCTCCTATTTCATATTAAATATTTTATTTATCATTTTTCTCAATTTTAAATTATTAGTCATTTTATAATACTATACAAGATTGATTACTTTTTTTCATTAATATATTTTTATTTATTATATATCAATTCATCATATTTTTAAACTAACTAAAATTAATAAATATATTTAAACAAATAAAACTCATTTTATTATTAAAATCAATAAAATTAATTATTTTCTTACAAATCGTACAAATTTTGAATGAGACAATTATAATAAAACAAAAACTAGTATGTTTATATAAAAAATTGTGTATATTCAATATATTTAAAATTGAAATATTTGATTTTTTTTATTTAAAATACTTAAACAATACTTTTTAAAACTCCTTAGCAAGATGCATTAATAAAAAAAGACGGTGATTTGCTAGTTGCGAGAAGTTAATGGATACATATCGAGCAGCCGTTTTTCTTTGGAGACGAGATAAGATGGCTTTGAGTTATTCAACTTGACAAGTCGGCATTTGACTCCTTAGCTCACAAACAAGACATTTTCAAGCAATTTATTATACAGTTTTTATTTAACATTAATTAAATTGATTGATCATGACATTTTTCCACACGTTTTCTATTGTTTTGTATTTTTTGACAAGTTCTATTGTTTTTGTTGACGTGATTTGATAATGATACGAGTCGACTATTAAGTCTATCCACGAGTTTTTTTTCTTCAATGAAGAAACTTTATTTTTATCACAAAACTAGAAAATGTCAAAGATAAACACTTGTAAACGAATTAAGGTAAATTTCAATAAAGCAGAGTTGTATTTATTGATGTACGTTCAAATAGTTCTTTACAATAACTTTTTTTGTTTGTTTGTTATGTTTTTAAAGATTATTTACATATATATAAAAAATATCAATAAATTTTCTATAGTAACTTTAATTATTTATTAACTAATTCGTATATATTTAAGGATCATTGTACATCTCTATTTAATACATCTAATTAATAGATATTTAGAGTTAAACGCACTTCATATATTATTCAACAATTTAACAAATTACTGACTCGAATTGTAAAGAGTATGATTATTTGTTGTTCATAACACAAATATTATTGATTAAGTTATGAGTGTTCAAGAATATTTAAAAAACTAAACTTAACAATCTAAAACTCTAGAAATTTATGAAGGTAAAACACTCTCAAACAGCTAAGTTCTCAAACAGCTAAGTTATCTGATAAGCAATTAAAATGCGGAATTGACTATATAAGACTAGGAAAAAAAATGTTATTTTTGAATTCTTGTGTGATATTAATCGATTAACAACAAAGACTTAATTGATTAATCCAATAAAAATAGGTTTGTCTGGTATAGGTTGCGCATTAATTGATTATTTCATTTAAAATAATCAACTAATCCATTTTGTAATCCATTAATTTATTAATCCCTTTTATAATCCACTTGATGGTATCGATACTTCAAATCGACCTAAGAAAGTACTTAAGAACCCTATAATTAATCCATTTAATCATCAATCATCGGTAGCAATTTTTATTGTTAATCGTAACCTTGTTCTGTTGTTAGTAGCCCCCACAAAATATTGATGGTATGTCCTTCATGAACAAAATTAAAGTTTTTCGAGGTGATAACTCTTTATGGGACATTATTGAAGTAACAATGTCGATTTACAAGGAAGAAGGGTTTGAATTGTAAATGTACCTTTTAAAATTCCTGTTAAAAACTTAAGAAAATAACTCAAGATTGATCTTGGTTGTGAAAACAGAAAAAGAAGAACGTTCTTGGTTTTTATTATAAAACAGAGAATGTTCCTTGATTAGCTTAAAACTGAAAATCAATTTGTGTTTTATCTTAGTAAATAAATTAAGTTTAATAAATAAAGAGATAGGATAGAGAATACCACACAAAGATATATTCTTGTTCACCTAACTTGGGTTACGTCCAGTCCTCACACTATGAGTTTTTCCACTAAGTGTTTAAAACAAAGAACCTTCTTGATTTTATAGCACCTAATTTAGATCAACTTTGATCTGTTTCAATCTCTATTACTTTCCACCCAGAAAGTAACAACAACACCTATCTAACTTTGATAAGATTCAATACAATCTAAACAAACTATAAAGAAACTCTTATAGTTTGAGTTTTTACAATAAGACTGTTTTTTGACAGAATCTGAGATATCTCAACTTTTGTTTGAGATTTGATTCTTTACAAAGAATTCATTAATAATTAAGCAATCTGATATGAGAATTTAGAACTGCTTCTTCTTTGCGAAAATTGAGAACTTCAAGTATGTGTATGCGATTGATTTGTGATATTTTACAACACTTGAATTTCTTGTCGTATTCCTGGATATTGGTCTTCTATTTATAGGCTTTAGAAGCATTTAATGAAGGTCAAAAAGAGTTGTTGGTAGTGCTCTGTATTTTTGACTGAAACCAATATTTCAGAATAAAAATAATCCAGCCTTGAATTGATTTAAAACTGCTTTGACTATTATGTTACAACTTTTAAATCAGTTTTGCCTTCTAGTTAAAAAGCCTTTGAAGTTTCTCCCTTAATCTTGGATGGTACAGTTTCGATCTTGAGTCTTGAATGTAGCCAAAAGAAGTTTGGAGAAAGATTATAAGCCATTGCAGAAGAGAACAGACTGCTGCTGGAGTTATGCAGAAAACGAACATTAATTATCAATTTGGATCTGTCATTTTGATCTTTCTGGAGATTTGATGATCAATCTGGAGTTCCTGTTTTGATCATTCTGGATGTCCTTTGTAATGTCTTATCATATATCAAGGTTGATCAAACTTTCTTGGCAGTTTGATTTTAGAGTTCCAAACTATTTTACTTTGACTGTTTCAAGTCCTTTTATTTTAGTGATATGATATCCTTTTTGAGCTGGGATGAATTTTAATTGTTCCTTGCCATGTACTAATTCTATTTGAATGAATTTCCGAGGCATAATCTTTGTTAAAGAGGTGGATAATGATTGGTCAATATGATGTGATGAACATTCTTGAAACTGGAGATCATTCTCTATTTTTATGCAGAATGTTCTCGTTGCTGTTTTTTCTGCTTTGCTTGATTCTGTTCTTAATTAAATTCACTCAAAAGCACAAGTTAAATTATCATAACATTTTAGAATCATAATTAACTTTCTTAATTAACCTTTGTTTATTTTCATCAAAACTTTAAATATGGAGTTTGTCTCAACAATCTCCCCCTTTTTGATAATGAAAAACATGTTAATTTAGATTTTAATTTTGATTCTAATATCAAGTATTTAAAGAGCTTAAAAGCTCCCCCTCAATTTATGCAGTTTTTAATTTGACAAAATTTAAAACACTATATGCGATAAACTGGTTTTTCATTTAATTGTGAGCAGAATTACATAACTATGAGCAGAATTACATAACAAGACTTTCGAAAACAAATTAAAAGCTAACTTAATTCTCCCCCTTTGTCATTCAAAAAGGTAAGAGAAGAGCAACTAAGATGCTAAGGGGGGAGAGGATCCTTCGGAAGAGGAGGATTTTCCTGGTGGAGGAACTTCGGGAGGAGGAGGAACCAGATGAAGTGGTGGAGGTGAAATTCCCAGCTTGGGAGCAAGTTGCTCTGTGAGCCAAGTTCTTAGCATAGTGATTTCCCGATCTTTCTGAAGCTGTCGAGCTATAATGATCAACAGTGCAACTATGATATCTGAATTGGAAGGTTCAGACTGGAGAGGAGGAGTGCGAAGATGAGTTGTTTGTTGAGTGGTAGTGACAACAACTGTATTGGGAGACCCAAAAATAGATGGAAGAGTGCTAACAGATGTGGACATGGATGGGAAAGACGCAGGTGGGGTAGACATATGCTAAAAATAGAAGAGCTGGTTTTTTGTGGTGATACAAAGAGTTGTGACATGGTGCTCATGTTTTGATTAGTCAGAAATGTCCCAAAATCTTAAATTGGGGAGCGAAGAAGTTGAGAAAAAGAAATGAAGTCAGTTGAAGAAATGGTGGATGATGTAGGGAGAAAGGTTGAAGGATTCTGGTGTTTTGTTGGAGAACGTTCTTGATGAGGTGAAGAACGTTCTTGAGCAGGTTCTGGAACTGCTTCTTGTGAGTGATCAGATGAGGAAAGTGTAAATGGAATGGAAATTTTGGCAGTCCGGAGTCGATCATATCTTTTTCTTTTGAGAGAGGTGGGAAAGGAAGATGTGGTGGATGAAGGTGGGGCAAAAAAAGTCTTTCTCATATGAGAGAGATTTTTGGTGGAGAATTTGGAGATTTTGATTAGAGATTTTTCAGAAGAAAGGGAAACTCCAAACTACCTGAAGACTTTAGTCAATACCATTCCATAAGGAACAATATTTTTCTTGTAGTCTTTGGTTGCTGCACATATCATGTGTTGGAGAATCACATGAGGCAAGTTCAGACGCTTGCAATTTAGGATATGATGGATGAGTAGTGCGTCATTGTCAGATACATACTCATGACTCCCACAGTGAGGGATTAGAGTATGTTGGCACATACTGTTGAACGCTTTAGGGAGGGGTTTGAGGTATGTTGACAAGTAGCGGATTGATCCTTCTTGAAACAAATCAGAAAATACTGAAGTCTTTTGAAGATTCAAAGCTGAGTACTAGTTGTTGCCAAACACAGATGGGCCATCTGTGGGCAACTGAAGAATGGAAGCCATAATGTCCGGGGTTAGTTTGCTATCAACTCCCTTTATTGTGGAAATGATAAGGGATTTGTCAGCAAAAGTCTTTGCATTGCAGTAGAATGCTCGGACAACATCTGGGTAGTAGCATTTAGATGTTTGCAGGAATGAGGACCAGCCAAGAGCATTTGTGTGATGCTGGACAACATTGCCTTCAATGATGAGTTTGTCAAAGACAAAAACTCTTCTGATCCCAACTGGGCGTTGAGCCTATTTGTTTTTGAAAAGTTTGGATTTGTTGGGGGAAATGAGAGGCGGAGTATTTTGTTTGGATTTTTTAGAGGGTGGAGATGGTTAAGATTCAGAAGAAGTGGATGTAGAAGAACGTTCTGGAGTGGGAGAACGTTTGGCGTGTGTTGATGGTGAAGGTTGTGGACGTGGAGAGAATTCTGGAGGAGAGACTGTGTGAGCAGGAGAACGTTCTTGTGATTGAGGAGAAAAAGGAGTTTGAACAGGAGAACGTTTCGGAATTGGAGAACGTTCTTGAGGTTGGGGGAGGGAACATTGTGGAGAATATTCTGGAGAGGTGGGTTGACAGCGTTTTAGGTTTTGTTTGGGAGCGAGGGTTTTTCTCATTTGAGGATTTGGGAGATTCTTGCGAGCAAGGAATTGCGCAATCGTCGTGGCAGATTTTGTTTTCATGGGTTTTGTTTTTGGTTCAGTTCCTTTAGTAAGAGGGGAGACAATTTCATTTATCAATCTCCGTTTTTGGTTTGGGGGAGTTGATTGTGAGGGTTCAGAGAAGAAAGTTGATTTGGATGGTGTGGTAGGTTTGGTGTTTGTTGGTGCCCTTGCTGATGTTGGAGGGAAGGAATCAGAAGAATCATCAGTCTCAGAATTTGAGATGATGAAGTAATGTGGTTTTAGGTTTGAGGGTTTTGAGGTTCTAATTCCAGTTTGAACCCTTATTGAGCGTCATTTAGGAATAGTTTGGTTACGCAAATATGGAGGAACCTGAGCAAGGTTTGGTGTGGGACAAGTGTATAGTGGTGGAAGAATAATAGACAGAGGAATGGGATTGAAGATTTCTTGGTTGTTGTTAGAAGAGGTTGAATCAAAGGAGGTGTGTGGTGGTGTTGGTCGAGGTGGTGGAGAGGGTGAACATTCCACATAATCATATGAAGGGGATAAAGAGGATGGTGAGGATGGAGAAGCATTTTTGCGTGCTTATTGTTTGGTTCGCGCCATTTTTGTTTGTGCATAAGTGATTTTGAGTAAGAGAGATGAAGGAGAAGACTGGTATTTAGATAGAATCTTGATGCAGGTTTTGGGAAAAAAAGAAGGTGAAGAGGTTGAAAAAGAAACTGTTTTTCTGACTTGAGGAGAGGAAAAGAAAATAATGATTGTTTTTCTAACCAATTGTTGTCAACCTAGGGAAGGAGGTAGTGAAAGAGGAAAATAATTTTGGGGGTTGTAAAGCTTGTGTCAGCACTCTATCTTCAGACAGAGAGACACATGTATTAAATGCCAAGATTTGCCTTTTTGGTTTTGAGAGGGAAAGTGATGACTCAGAAGAGAATGTTGGTTTTTCAGAACGGAGAATGATGCTCGCGAAACGAAGACTGATAAACATTCTCCGTTTTCTGCAGAAGAAGAATTTATCCAGAATTTTTTGGATTTTTCATGATTTTCAATTTTTCTTTGATCAAATTGAAACTATCCTCGACAAGAGGCTTTGTAAAAATGCAAGCAAGTTGATTTTGAGTATTAACAAAGATTAATTCAATATCCTTCTTATTGACATGATCACGAATAAAATGATGTTTTGATCTAAAATGCTGAATGAGATTTTTAGACAAATTTATAGCACACGTATTATCACAATAAATTGGAATATTGGAATAGCTTACAGAGTAATCTTGAAGTTGATTTTTAATCCACAGAACCTTTGAACAACAGTTTGCTGCTGAAACATATTCGACCTCTGTTGTTGACAAGGCTATAATGTTCTGTTTTCTGCAAGACCAGCTGATTAATGCTTCGCCTAAGAACTGACATGCTCTACTCGTGCTTTTTCTTTCAATTTTATCTCCGACATAATCAGCATCACAGCATGCTATAAGATCAAAATGTGAACCCTTTCTATACCAAAGACCAAGATTAGTGGTTTTAACAAAATATCTAAATATGCATTTTACTGCTGTTAAATGGGATTCTTTTGGTGCTGATTGAAATCGAGCACAGAATCCTTTTGCAAACACTATATCGGGTCTCCTAGCAGTTAAATAGAGTAGAGAGCCAATCATTCCTCGATACTCTTTCTCAGAAACAGAATTGTCATTTTCATCTTTTTCTAAAGAAGAAGATGGATGCATATGAGTGATCATGATTTTTAATTCATTCATTTTGTATTTAACCAACAAATCTTTGATGTACTTTTCTTGACAAATAAAAATGCCGTTTTCATATTGTTTAATTTGTAAACCAAGAAAGTACCTTAATTCTCCCATCATGCTCATTTCAAATTCACTTTGCATAAGTTTTGAAAAACTTTCACACATTTTTTCATTTGTTGATCCAAAAATGATATCATCAACATATACTTGAACGATGAGTAAATCATTTCCCTCTATTTTATTAAATATTGTGGTGTCAATTTTTCCTCTTAGAAAACCATTTTTAATTAGGAATGAACTTAGTCGTTCATACCAGGTCCTTGGTGCTTGTTTTAAACCATATAGAGCTTTGGTATGTTTGAAAACATGATTTGGTTTTGATTGGCTTTCAAAACCTGGAGGCTGTTTTACATACACTTGTTCATTTAAGAACCCATTTAAAAAAGCACTTTTGACATCGATTTGAAACAATTTGATAAGTTTATGATATGCATATGCAAGAAGTATTCGAATAGCTTCTAACCTTGCAATTGGAGCAAAGGTTTCATCATAATCTATACCTTCTTGTTGATTGTAACTTTGAGCTACTAATCTTGCTTTGTTTCTGATAACCTTACCTTCTTCATCTAGTTTATTTCTGAAAAACCATCATGTACCAATGATTGCTTGATCTAATGGATCAGGTACCAGGGTCCAGACTTCATTTTTATCAAACTGCAGTAGTTCTTCCTTCATGGCATTTATCCAAGATTGATCAATAATTGCTTCTCTGATTGATTTTGGTTTGATCTGCGATATCATTGCCATGTTGTTTTCATCATTCTTGAATGATTTTCTGGTTCTAATCCCATCCGCCGTGTCTCCAATGATCTGGGTTTGAGGATGATCTTCAATCGCTTTCCAGCTTTTTGGTGGAGAATGAAACGGAGATTGTTTATCAATATCTGTTTTCTACAAACTGTTTGACTGCTGTGTTTCGATTGGAGTTTCTTCTTCCTCATCCTTTTTACTTATATCTAAGTCATCAAACTCATCAAATAATATGTGCATACTTATTTCAACAATATTAGTTCTTAAAGTAAACACTCTATAACCTTTAGAATTGGTTGAGTATCCAAGAAATATTGCTTTATCAGATTTTGCATCAAACTTTCCAATGAGATCTTTATTGTTTAAAATGTAACAGTAACAACCAAAAATATGAAAGTAAGAGATATTTGGTTTTCTATTTTTCCAGATTTCATATGAGGTTTTGTTGATGATCTTTCTGATAGATACACGGTTTAGAATATAGCAAGATGTGTGTATGGCTTCAGCCCAAAAATATCTTTCAACATTTGATTCTTCTAAAATAATTCTTGCCATTTCTTGTAGTGTTCTATTTTTTCGTTCAACAACTCCATTTTGTTGTGGAGTTCTTGCACATGAGAGATTGTGATAGATGCCAAGTTCATCAAAAAAAGTTTTAAACGAAACATTTATGAATTCTCCTCCATGATCACTTCTTACAGAAATGATGTTGGATTCTTTTTCATTTTGAACCTTTTTACAGAATATTTTGAATGCTTCAAAAACATCATCTTTTTGTTTTAAAAATTGAACCCACGTAAATCTTGAAAAGTCATCAACAATAACAAAACCATATTTCATTCCTCCTAGACTTGTTGTTTTGACTGGCCCAAAGAGATCTATGTGAAGTAGTTCAAGAGTTCTATTTGTTGTTACAAAATATTTTGAGTGAAAGCTACTTTTGACTTGTTTTCCTTTTGCACATGCTTCACATATTTTATCTTTTTCAAAGTTAAGTTTTGGTAATCCTCTAACAAGATCTAGTTTAGAAATTTTTGAAATGGTTTTCATACTGATATGCACATCCCTTTTATGCCAAATCCATTTATCTTTATTGATTGATATAAAGCATGATTCATCAGGTAGTTCTTCAAGATACAAAACATATAAATTTTTCTTTCGATTTCCAAAAAATAGAATTTCTCCAGTTTTAGTTTTCCTGATTTCACATACCTTTGGTTTGAAAATGACTTCACATCCATTGTCACATAGTTGACCTATGCTTAACAGGTTGTGTTTTAAACCTTCCACATATTGAACATCATTTATTTAAGAAGAGTTTGTCTTACCAATGGTTCCATTACCTTTAATCTGAGCTTGATTGTCATTACCAAAAGTGACCGATCCTCCATCCTTCTTGATGAATGTTATGAAGCAGTTTTTATCTCCTGTCATGTGTCTTGAACAACCACTGTCCAAGAACCAAGGCTTTCTCTTTATATTTGGAAAACCAACATGCATATGATATTATTTCAGCCTTAGGTACCTACTTTGTTTTGGGTCCTTGAGAGCTAGTTTTGACATTTCATTTTTCTTTAGAATGATATATCATTCCTTTATTTTTGAAACCAACTGAGTATTTAGTTGTTGATTTTGAAATAGATTAAACAATCTGGGTTTCAGAAGGTTTAAACTTTGGTTTGAAAGAGTTTCCATATCGTTCTCCTTTTTTCAATTTTTTTGGAGAAGGTTCAGCTTTTGTTTTGGAACTTTCTCCATTTAGGAAACATTCTGGAGATTGTTCTCATTTTTGCAGTTTTTTCAAAACTGCGTTAACAGAATGATTTCCTCTTTCAATTACCTTTTTCCTTTCAATCTTTTCATCTCTTTTTCTAAAATAGCAAGCAAAATACAGATGTCCAAGTTTTTTACAATATAAGCATCTAGTTTTGCATTTTTCTTCCTTTCTTTCTGGGACAAAGAAATGTTCATATAGCTTGGTTTTTTGGGTTTGATTGAAACCAAGGTCAGCTTTATCAAAAATTCCTATTTGAGATCCCATGATGTTATGAAAGGTTTCAGCGACTTTAATGAAATTTAATAAATCTGTTTTGAGAAGTTTGTTTTCATTTTTAGTCGAACGTTCTCTGTTTGTAGTGCAGAACGTTCTTGACCTTCTTGATTTTCAAAATTCTGTTTTTCTGTTTCTTTCAACTCTTGAATGGTTTTTTTTAGCATGTTATTTTTAGCTTGACTTTCTTCTTTTTCTTTATGAAATTTTTCTTTTAAGGAACTACATTTTTGAATAAGGAGATTTGAGTCATTTAACAAGTTATCAAATTCTTTTCTAATTTGTTCACATAAATGACAAGGTTCAAAACTTATTACCTCTTCTTCCTCTGTTTTTGCCATTATGTTCTTCTTCTTCTTCTTCTTCTTCTTCTTCTTCTTCTTCTTCTTCTTCTTCTTCTTCTTCTTCTTCTTCTTCTTCTTCTTCTTCTTCTTCTTCTTCTTCTTCTTTTTTTTCTTTTTCTTTTTCTTCTTCTTCTTCTTCTTCTTCTTCTTCTTCTTCTTCTTCTTCTTCTTCTTCTTCTTCTTCTTCTTCTTCTTCTTCTTCTTCTTCTTCTTCTTCTTCTTCTTCTTCTTCTTCTTCTTCTTCTTCTTCTTCTTCTTCTTCTTCTTCTTCTTCTTCTTCTTCTTCTTCTTCTTCTTCTTCTTCTTCTTCTTCTTCTTCTTCTTCTTCTTCTTCTTCTTCTTCTTCTTCTTCTTCTTCTTCTTCTTCTTCTTCTTCTTCTTCTTCTTCTTCTTCTTCTTCTTCTTCTTCTTCTTCTTCTTCTTCTTCTTCTTCTTCTTCTTCTTCTTCTTCTTCTTCTTCTTCTTCTTCTTCATTTTCTTTTGGTCCTTCCTCTATTTGTGCTGTGATTTTTTCTTGGGAAGCTTTTAGTACTATTGCCTTTCCTTTCTTGATTGGTTTGTCTTCTTGTAATAATACTTCATGTGCTTTTAATGTTCCAATTAATTCTTCCAGAGACAGTGATTCAAGGTTATTGGCTTGACTTATAGCTGTTACCATTGGTCTCCATATAATTGGAAGGCACCTCATGATCTTTTTTACTCTTTCTTGTATTGTGTAAGCTTTGCCAAGAGAACGCATTTTGTTTACTATTGTAGTAAATCTTGAGTACATTTCATCAATAGTTTCTCCTTCTTGCATTTCGAACAATTCGAATTTCCTTATGCCAATGTCTATTCTTGTTTCTTTGACATGGTTTGTTCCTTCATGATGAGTTTGTAGTGTATCCCAAACTTCTTTTGCAGTTGTGCATGCATCTACTCTTTCACTTTGTTCCCTGCTTAAAGCACATGATAAGAATAACTGAGCTTTAGAATTTAAAAGTACCTTAGTTTTATCATCAGTTGTCCAGTCTGTTTCTTTCTTCATGCCAGAGTTTGAGTCATCTTGATCAACCCTTGGTATGAAGTCTCCATCTGTAATGATGCGCCACATTCATGTGTCTTGAGATTTTAGAAACAATTGCATTTAGTTTTTCCAAAAGTAGTAATCCGATCCATAAAAGAATGGTGGTCTGTTTGAGGATCCTCCTTCAACAATGTATTTTTTTTTCCGACATTCTTCTAGATCTTTTCTCTAGCACTTGTTAGGTGTTTTTTGAACTTTCTAGAGACCGAGCTCTGATGCCAATTGAAATAACAATGTCGATTTACAAGGAAGGGGGGTTTGAATTGTAAATGTACCTTTTAAAATTCCTGTTAAAAACTTAAGAAAATAACTCAAGATTGATCTTGGTTGTGAAAACAGAAAAAGAAGAACGTTCTTGATTTTTATTATAAAACAGAGAATGTTCCTTGATTAGCTTAAAACTGAAAATCAATTTGTGTTTTATCTTAGTTAATAAATTAAGTTTAATAAATAAAGAGATATGATAGAGAATACCACACAAAGATATATTCTTGTTCACCCAACTTGGGTTACGTCCAGTCCTCACACTATGAGTTTTTCCACTAAGTGTTTAAAACAAAGAACCTTCTTGATCTGTTTCAATCTCAATTACTTTCCACCCAGAAAGTAACAACAACACCTATCTAACTTTGATAGGATTAAATACAATCTAAACAAACTATAAAGAAACTCTTATAGTTTGAGTTTTTACAATAAGACTGTTTTCTGACAGAATCTGAGATATCTCAACTTTTGTTTGAGATTTGATTCTTTACAAAGAATTCAGTAATAATTAAGCAATTTGATATGAGAATTTAGAACTGCTTCTTCTTTGCGAAAATTGAGAACTTCAAGTATGTGTATGCGATTGATTTGTGATATTTTACAACACTTGAATTTCTTGTTGTATTCATGGATATTGGTCTTCTATTTATAGGCTTTAGAAGCATTTAATGAAGGTCAAAAAGAGTTGTTGGTAGTGCTCTGTATTTTTGACTGAAACCAATATTTCAGAATAAAAATAATCCAGCCTTGAATTGATTTAAAACTGCTTTGACTATTATGTTACAACTTTTAAATCAGTTTTGTCTTCTAGTTAAAAAGCCTTTGAAGTTTCTCCCTTAATCTTGGATGGTACAGTTTCGATCTTGAGTCTTGAATGTAGCCAAAAGAAGTTTGGAGAAAGATTATAAGCCATTGTAGAAGAGAACAGACTGCTGCTGGAGTTATGCAGAAAACAGACATTGATTATCAATCTGGATCTGTCATTGTGATCTTTCTGGAGATTTGATGATCAATCTAGAGTTCCAGTTTTGATCATTCTGGATGTCCTTTGTAATGTCTTATCATATATCAAGGTTGATCAAACTTTCTTGGCAGTTTGATTTTAGAGTTCCAAACTGTTTTACTTTGACTGTTTCGAGTCCTTTTATTTTAGTGATATGATATCCTTTTTGAGCTGGGATGAATTTTAATTGTTCCTTGCCATGTACTAATTCTATTTGAGTGGATTTCCGAGGCAGAATCTTTGTTAAAGAGGTGGATAATGATTGGTCAATATGTTGTGATGAACATTCTTGAAACTGGAGATCATTCTCTATTTTTATGCAAAATGTTCTAGTTGCTGTTTTTTCTGCTTTGCTTGATTCTATTCTTAATTAAATTCACTTAAAAGAACAAGTTAAATTAGCATAACATTTTAGAATCATAATTAACTTTCTTAATTAACCTTTGTTTATTTTCATCAAAACTTTAAATATGAAGTTTGTCTCAACAATTATATGAATCAAAATAGAGATAGGTCAAGTACCATGTACTAAATCTACGGTAAACTCTAGTGCTCTCTTAGGTGGTAAACTCTAGAACATCATCTAGAAACCTATGAAGCATGAGTACTTTCCAGCTATAATGAATAATTGGTCACTCTTTCTGATTTTTGAACTTAAAAATGACGATTTGACATATTTTAAACGATGTGACATATGATTTCATGATGTAGAACCATTTAGATCCATTAATTATTCATATGTCATTACTTTAAATTAAAAAATTTGAAGTTAAAAGTTTAGTTTTAGAGATTTTTATTGCAATTTCATGAGTGTTAATTATTTTATATCATCATGTTACATGCCACATTATATATCTGATGTTAAATTATCGACTTAAAATAGGAGATCAACTTTGTGAATTTATTATAAAAACTAGAGAACTAAAACTTCAATTAAGTCTATAAAATACTTTTAGTTTAGTTGATTTTATCATCACCTAATTTCAACTATTTATTAAGAAAATATTAAGAATGAATAACCAAAAAAGGACATTGATAATTTAAAATTAACGTGCATGTCTATGTTCCTTTTTATTTATTGCTTTAAGGTTATTTACATAAATAAATAAACTATTAATTTTTTTTTTACTTTTCATTTACAATTTAATTTTTTCTAAATATTGCTCTTAATAATTTACTTTTTCACTACTCTTGTGTTTTTCTCCGCAATAAATAAACAAAATTAATTTTGATAAAATAACATTTAATATTACTTTAAAATTTGAAAATAAACAATAAAAAGGAATAAAAGTGTTTTTGAAAAAATGCCACTTAAGATGGAACAGAGGAATTATAGTAACTTAAATAAAGTTGGTAATACATAATAATGTATTGATATTAATAGTATAATAATATAAATATAAGTGATGTAGATCGTTAAATAGCAACTATTCAAATTCAAACACAACATTGATTAAACTGGACTAGTTGAAAAGTAAATACTTTTATTTTTGGGAGTTTATCCTTTCACCTTCGTACATTTTTAAAAGTTTTCTAAACTCTATTTCTCTTTGCGGATTTTAACTCTTTCTAGATTATTTAATTTAGATGAAATTTACCGTGATATAATCTGTATGTAAATATTAATTTGTAATTTTTTTTGAAATTTCTTAGACATTTAGATTGATTAATTTGAAGTGTAAATTTTTATTTAAATTTTTTTACATCTCAAGATCTAATTTTCTTAAAGAAATTTAAATTAGCATTTATGTCTTCGGATTAGTCTATTCAAAAAGTCTGATCCAAATTGATTAATCTGAAAAGAGTTAAAATCATTAAAAAAAAAAACTGAATTTTAAGAATGTTTGTTGCGGGCGGGGCAGGAGAAATCTCCTCTATTTTTTCTTCCATTTGAATATGGGCTTAGAACACTAAAGCCCAATTCATGATTGTTACTCTATTAATAAAAGGATGAGTTTTTCTAATGGCCACCCCTTATCTATACTTTTCACATCTACAATATATTTAAATAAATTATTTTATCCTTTTATTATATAAATTTTTTATTTTTTTACTTACACTTATAAAATTTCAACAAAAATTATTAGAAATTTTTTAAATTTTTGTTGATTATAAAATTTTCGAAATACAAAACGAGTTTATTTTCGAAAATTTAAATTAATTTGTAATTTTTGAAATATAATTTATTGTATTTATGAAATATTTTCGAACCTTTCGCCTTTAATAAAAATTTCAAAATCCATAGTTTTGGCACTTTCAAGATTTCAAAACATAGATTTTTTTGTAAGTTTCGAAAACCAAATTTTTAAAACTTAATTTTACATTTCAAAACTTTCGAAGAAGATGAAAGTTTTGAAAGTTTTGAAAATTTAGAATTTTTCCCAAATTCACAAAATATAAATTTTGTTTCAAATTAGTTACATTTTTTTTACTTTCCTATTTCAATTTTTTTTTATTAACTTTCCAATTTTTAAAATTTCCTATTTCAGAAATTTCGTATTGTTTGAAACTTTCGAAATATTTTTTT
Organism: Cicer arietinum; assembly: GCF_000331145.2. NCBI lineage: Eukaryota > Viridiplantae > Streptophyta > Magnoliopsida > Fabales > Fabaceae > Cicer > Cicer arietinum. The sequence goes on along the minus strand of NC_021165.2, from coordinate 63,295,317 downwards.
GAAAACAAAAAATTACGTTTTTAAGTGTTTCAAATTAATAAAAAAAAGTCGAAAGTTTGAAATTTTTTAAAGCTATCTTTAAGAAAAGTTTCAGAGCTTTCAAATATTCGAAACATTATTTTACATTTCGAAACTTTTGAAGAAGATGAAAGTTTCAAAAGTTTCGAAAAATTGGGATTTTATCAACACTTTCAAAATAGTTACAATATTTTTTTTAGAATTTCCTGTTTCAAAAATTTTCAAATATAAAATTTCCTATTTTTAAAATATTAATTAATTTTCACATTTCTAGAATTTTCTATTTTTGAAATTTCATATTTTTTGCAACTTTCGAATTTTTTTTTGAAAAACAACAAATTACGTTTTTAATGTTTTAAATTAATCAAAAAGTTTCGAAAGTTTGAATTAATTTGAAATATTTGAAGCTATCTTTAACAAAAGTTTCAGAACTTTTGAAAATTCAAAACATAATATTTTTCAAAAGTTTCAAAAATCAAAATTTTGAAACGTAATGTTTAATTTTGAAACTTTTAAAGAAGATAAAAGTTTTGAATGTTTCAAAATAATGACATTATTATAAAACTGTTTTTAAAAAGAAAATTGTAGAAAAATCTGTTTGATAATTTTAATTTTTAAAACAGTTTTTGATTAGAGAGTAAAAAAACTGAAAAATAAAAAGTAAAACACCGTTTATCTATTTTGCTTTTTTAGTTTTAAAAAGTATAATATGAAAAATAATTTTACAAAACAGTTTTTAAAAACAAGTAATTCAAACAAATTTTTTAATTTTTAAATTTTAAAATACTAAAATAGAGTTTTTAGGATGTGAATCAAACAAGTCCTTTGCGAAATAATTTTTCCCTAATAAAGTAAGGGATTATGTTCCACCATATGAAATTAAGAAAACCAAAATCATTGGCATGTATAGATCAGTAAACATTTAAAACTTTTGCCACTAATTTAATTTTTAAGTTCCTCTCTAAATTTTTCGTAAAAAAAAATAAAAATTAAAGAGAAACAGAATCACAAACTAAAAAAAGATCAATTAATCAAATTTAATTAAAAAATCAATTTTTAACTATTTTAAAACTCTTTTAATCAAAATCATCATACGAATTAAAAAAATTCATTGAATTTTTTAAAGAATAATAATTTTCATTATATTGTGAAATTTAACCGGATACGTGTTGGATTTTGGGCTCCCTTCCTATGTGGAGAAAGGTCCAATATGTGCAAGTTCATGTGTCTCACTTAACCAAGTGGAGAGAGGTCAGATTAGTGGGAGAGAGAGAGTTGAATTCACATAGTGGGGCAAAGAGAAAAGTGAGAGAGGAAGAGCAAAACCTATTTTCGCATAAAACAGAGCAGCTGCACTAGATTCGCGATATCTCCTTCGTTCACCGTCGGATCGGGTTGAAATTTGGACAGCAGGTTCGTGACTCATGGTACTTCAATCTGACAGGTTGGATTGTCGATCAGAGATCTGAGGTGAGAGAAATTGAGCTCGGACAGTAGCAGTTTTTCCTGGTTTTCTGCTGAACTTTGTTCTCACTTTCATGTTTGTTTTCTCATTGTTTTGGTTGATTATTGTGCTGGTTACCTTGCTGTTTTTGGCTGGTTACTGAGCACGAATTTGTGCCATATTTGAAACTATCTTGTACCCATATTTTGATCATAGTGGAGCTCTGTTACCGGCTTGGTCTCGTGGTTGTTTACTTCTCACATTGAGAAGGTTGTTTACAACCACGGGACCAAGCCAGTAATAGAGCTCTAGTATGATCAAAATATGGGTACAAGAGAGTTTCAAATATGACACAAATTCGTGCTCAGTAACCAGCCAAAAACAGCAAGGTAACCAGCACAATAATCAGCCAAAACAATGAGAAAACAAACATGAAATTGAGAACAAAGTTCAGCAGAAACACCAGAAAAAATTGCTACTGTCCGAGCTCAATTTCTCCCACCTCAGAACTCTGCTCGACGATCCAACCGGTCAGATTGAAGTACCATGAGTCACGAACCTGCTGTCCAATTTTCAGCCCGATCCGATGGTGAACGAAGGAGAAATCGCGAATCTAGTGCAACTGCTCTGTTTTATGCGAAAATGGGTTTTGCTCTTCATCTCTCACTTTTCTCTTTGCCCCACTTTGTGAATTCAGCTCTCTCTCTTCCATTAATCTGACCTCTCTCCACTTGGTTAAGTGAGACACATAAACTTGCACATATTGGGCCTTTCTCCACATAGGAAAAGAGCCCAAAACCCAACATAGAAATATTTACAAATGAAATTAGTAAATAAATAATTAAATATATTTGGATTTTATTGATCAAAAGATTTTTCTTTTTATTATTATATTTTATTGTATAATTTTAACAACATGAATAAAGAGATAAATCAAGTTTTATAGAATTTAACAATTTTTTAAAACAAAATCTAAACAATTTTTCTAAAATTAACTGAAAATTTGATTTGAAAAACTTGTTCTAAACTAGCTTTAATTATAAACTAATTCAAAATATTAAATCGATTTACATTAATATTTTCCTTCAGCAATCTGAACAAGTCCTTCCGCAAATTTGTTTACATACATATAGATACGAAAATATAATATATTGTAGTGGCGAAATATAATATTGTGTGGTTAGTGGGAAACTTTAACAGTATATTCTGAACTTTATTTTATTCTCCAAAGTTTCTATTAAAAAATTATTTAGCATAATAAAAAAATCTCATTTTTTTAGAGTAATTTAATAAAAAATTCACACAAATTAAACATAGAGAAGTGAGATAGTGCATGTTCGAACCAACATCCAAACATATCAAATGTTTATATAATTATTTACCATCTAAATTACAATAAAAGTATAATTATATATTTACCATCTAAATTACAATAAAAGTATCCATATTTAAATCAATTATAATTAATTAGTAGACATCCCTCACCAATATTATTTAAATCTCACAAAGTACTTAACAATCAAAATTACTCATATATTACATGAAGTTTAGCTTTGGAGAATAGAATAAATATCTCAATATATAATAAATTCGAGATGAATCTTAGCATCTACACAAGTTCCATAAACACTTACTGCATCCTCCGTTTCTTTCTAATTATCATATTAATTATAGTGTGTAACCCGTGCGTCGCACAGAAACAATATCTGATCTTAATAAATAAATTATTATATTAATTTATATATATATATATATGTATATATATATCTATTCTCATAAATTTTATTGACATTAAATTAATAAATTAATAACTTAAAAAAACAATTTACAATAAAAAAATTTAATTCTAATCTAATTTAAAAACTACTTTTTTACACGGTCAATATTACTGATCTCCAACACCACTCTTTAATCTTATTTTTGAATTCTCCAAAGAATATTTTTTTTCTTTCCAAAAAAACTTATTATAAAACAATACTTTTAATTTTAAACAAATAAAAACAATAATTATGAAAAAATTAAATAATTAGTAAATGTAAAGATGAGTAAATAACTTAATAATGAATTTTTATTTTTATTATTCAACATAGTATGTTATTTATATAAAATACATGACATTTAAAAATTCATACAAACGTTGATGTATCAAGTGGAAAAATTTCTTTCATTCATGTACTACTCACAAAATACTAAAGAAAAATAATCTTCCTATTACAAAAAAAATAAAATTACAATATACATACAAACTATTATTATTTTTTATCTTTGAATTTGCACGTTTGAAAAATCATTACTTCCAATAAAAACTAAAAACTGTGGAATAGATGTAATGAATTGTATTTTTTTTTAATTCTTAAATAAATTTTATATTTATTTAAAAAATTATTATTTTTCTCTTCAACAATTGAATTCATGGCTAATGGCTAAGAAGCCTAAATTTTATATTTACTTAAATAAATTATTACTTTTCTCTTCAATATAAATCTGTGGCAACAATGACATATTTATAAATTATTTTTTTATAAATAAAATAAAATAACAATGACATAAATGAATATATTTATCAAAGTAATTGATTTTGAATGTGTCGATGTACCATTTTACAGATTCAATATGAAATGGTGTCTGATTGTTCGATATACATCAGAAAGTTGTTAGAAGCAACACCAACAGAAATGTACACATCAAATAGAGAAATAAAAACACACGGTTGCTTCAATTCTATCTCACTAAGAATATGAAAGACATGTTTGTTAATACACAAATAATATAATTTAAAATTTGAATTTACACAAAAGAGAACTTAACCTTGTCATCCTTCAATACCATTTCCATTGCATAAAATTTATGTTTAAACCAGCACAACTTTAACAACCAAACTCCATGGCTCAGAAATTGAAGCAACAAAATCTGATTTTTTTTTTCTTTCCAGACATCAGAGGAGAAAGATAAACACAAAATGAATAAGGAATATTTGGTAAAGAAAAGTTAAAAATGATTTGTGTAACATGAATGATATTTAAATAATTTGTGTAACATGAATGATATTTACAAAAGAGACGCAAAAATGAGAGGAAGAGAAACAGTTGATCGAGAAGGCGAATTAAAAAGGAACACGAAAAGAATTCTTAAAATAAAATAAATTTTTTTAATTAAATTAATTTAAAGCGGTGATTGCTAAAGTAGTGTTTAAAAAACAATTATCTTAAAAAAAACTGTCAAACATTTCGAATTTCTGGGAATGAAATTGAGTACGGAGAGACTGTGACCAAACTCTCGAACCAATACTATTTTGCAAATTCAAATTGAATTGGTGTCTGATTGTTCTATATGCTCCAGAGTTAGACGCAACACCAAGAGAACAAAAGTTGTACACAACTCTCTCACGAATAGTAGTCTCAAATCGAGAAATAAGAGCTTTTCGCACTTGAATTTTATGACCCTATTAATTTAATAACATAACAAATAAGTTTGTGTATAATTTAAAATTTGAATTTATAAAACAAAGAGTTAAACCTTGTCATCCATCATTAATACAATTTCCATCGCATAAGTTTGATATTCAGGTCAGACAGAAATCATAATCGCACGATTCTAACAACCAAATTCCATGACTCCTTTTTTGGAGAGATTGAAGCAACAAAATCTGATTTTTTGTCAGACATCGGATAACGATAAACAAAAAAATAAATAACGAATTTTTAGAATAGAAAAAATTAAGAGGAAGTTGTGTAGATAATAAGAATGATATTTATAAAAGGGACACAAAAAATGAGAGATTATTGAAGATAGACGGTTAACTGATGACGAATAATTAAAAAAGAAAGTTGGAAGACAATTAGTAAAATAAAATAAATTTTTTAATTAAATTAATTTGAAACGGTGGTCGATAAAGTAGTGTTTAAAAAACAATTACCTTCAAAAACTATCAAGTAACTTCACATACAATTACCTTCAAAAACCGTCAAGTCGTGGTGTATTGTATTTTATTTTTAATTTTTTAATTGACCACTAAATTCTCAATTTTTTTTTTCTTAATTTTTTTTTAATTTTTAATTTATTCTTCTTATTTTTTAATTGGACATTAACTTCTCAACGAAAGGTATTATTTTTATTTAATTGGCTACTAAATTTTCAACGTATCACGTACAAAGTTCGTGATGTAACGGAAAGTTTTATTTTTTTCTTTCTTAATTTTTTTTTTATTTTTAATTAATTCTTCTTATTTTTTTAATTGGCCATTAACTTCTCAATGGACACATGTATTATTTCTATTAATAGAAACTTGATATATTCCTAACACTCTATTTGGCTGACACGTAGCAAACTTGTCAAATTATCATGTTTGTTTTATTATAATGTATATATTATATATATATATATATATATATATATATATATATATATCAATGAAATTAATAATTTTTTATTTTTATTTTTTATAAAATTATTTTTCTACAAAAACTTATTCAAAATAGATAATAAATCTAAATCAATATAATCTAATCATTGATATATATTAATATTTTTTAAAAACTTATTATAAATTATTTTTGAAATTATTTATAAAACATTAAATAATTTTAAAATTTTAAACTTTTAAAATTTTAATAAATTTGATCTATTTAACAAAAAAACTTTTAAAAGAGATGTATATACTTTTTGCAGTGGCACCGATGACCAAAATACTCGTATCTTGAAGGAAGTCGGTAATGCTTCCAAATTGCATTGGAGGAAAAACTAATGTATGAGAACGATAAAGATACTATAAATATTTTCGAATATGAAACAAAAGTCTATAAATATTTTCGAATATGAAACAAAAGAAAATGTCATATATGACCATATAGTGACATTACGAGGCATTTACGAGGCATTACGAGGCATTTATTTGCATAGGTAAGATTCATCCGCTTGGTCCTAACTAATGTTTTCCATATATATAGCATAATGGATTCGGGTAATTGAGTTCACAATTACATGAATGTTTGAATGTTTGATAGGTTGGGCTGATTTATACTTTGTTAGGTTTGAGTCTAGTTTGTCAAAAAAAATTAAAGTTGGAGTTTAGTCTTTCAAAGAATTTAATGCTTAAGTCTGATATGTGGTATGTCACATACTTACTTTTAAGTCTGACTTCGTCATTCATAGAAGTCTGGTATGACATGTTAGTCTACTTATAAACCTATTTTATTTTAATTTTTTTGAATAAGTATTCAGATATATATTTAAATAGATTAATGAGTTAATATGTCAATAAAATTCTTTTATTTTGATACTTAACATCACATTTTGAAGAATATGACTTTATAAATATTATAATTATATTATATTTTATAATAATATATTTAAATATGTCAAAAAATAAATGAAGTTAATATGCGTTAATTACTAAAAGTTGAATATATAACAAAAAAATCAAAGTTTAATATTATAATAGTAAAAAAATATTATTTATATTTATTTAAAAAAATCAGCCTAATATGCATACAAATCTTATTAGGTGGCTACATGCCTGACCTTTTTAACTAATTAGGTTGTTTTATAAGCCTTAGCCTTATTGTTTAAGAAAATGGTCTGGTATAACCTGAGTTTGACGTAGGCTAGATCGTATGCCACTTCGATCAAACTGACGTATTCTCATGCCGAATGAGCGTACACACTCAACTAGTAATATTTTGTTACGGTGAAACTTGAATTTAGGATCTTATAATATCATTTTTTTTTAACTATTTTTATTTCAATCACTATGTTAAATTTATATTCAAATCTATTGATTTTTATTGGACAATTTAAAATTTAAAATTTATAAAAGTTCAAATTTATAGTGAAATTTCAACTATTTAATTTTAAGTAGACTTTAGATAAACCTTACGAGATTAAAGCGAAAATAACATTTTCAAAAACTAATAAATAAATTATTAATATTTTATTTAATAATAATAGAAAATTTCTTTGGTAGAAATTGTGATATTTTTAAATTTATTTTTTCTATATTTTCAAAAAAAATAAAATAAGACATTTCAACTGTTCTAAAGCTACATCAAGAACTCACGTAAATTTTTTTATCTTTTAGTTGAAGAAGCAAATAATGTGTATATACGTTGTACCACTTCAACAATTCATGTTGCCAATGTGTTTACCACTAGTCTCATGATTTTTTAATTTATAACTAATATTTCACTACCTTATGAGATCTAAAGCGAAAATAACAGTTTCAAAAGTTAAAAAATCAATTATTAATATTTTATTTACTAATTATATAATTATTTTTTGATAAAAATTGATATTAAGAGGAAAATGTAACTTTTAAATGTAAAATTAAGAGGAAAATGGACTTGAACATTTATTCTACCGCTAAATATTTATTAATTTATCAATATTTATAAATATATAATTAATATTTTATCCTCACGCACAATGTTCAGAATACTACCTGTTCTTCTAATAATATTCTTCTAATAATATGTTTAATATATGTTGGTTATAATTGAATGTTCTAAAATACTTATATTATATATATATACATATATATATATATATAATAAAATATATTTTAAATTTTTATAAAATTGATAAGACACATTTTATACCAACAGTATTTAAAGTATAACAAGATAAATTGAAGAATAATGGGACCAGGTACTTGGATATTTTAAATGAGATAGCATTTATGTGTCGTAATTAAGTAACTAATTTTTAAAGTTTTATATTGTAAATTTTAAATGTTATATAAAATAAAATATATTTTAAATTTTTATAAAATTGATAAGACACATTTTATACAAACAGTATTTAAAATATAACAAGACAAATTGAAGAATAATGGGACCTGCTACTTGGATATTTTAAATGAGACAACATTCATGTGTCGTAGTTAAGTAACTAATTATTAAATTTTTATATTGAAAATTTTAAAAGTCAATGTAAAAAGCTAAGAACTCTTTTAGATTTTTATGATTATATTTTTAAAAGACTTTTATCATTCAAATTTTAAAAGATAACGTAAAAATTAAAGAACTTTTGAGATTTTTAAAAGACTTTAATCATTAGGATTTTGAAGTTAGGATAGTAATGGATTATATTATAAAAAATCAAAAGATTTGTAAATATTTCATGAATTTGTAAGATTTCAAAGAATCATAACTTTATTAGCAAACATTCAAAGTTACATTAATATATACACTAACTCTACATGAACCTATATGAAAAAGAAACATAGTCGTCCATTTTTTTGGTCAGAAATCACTTTGGTAATTTGTTTTTCTATTTTTGTGCGGCGTTTGATTTCTCGTCTTGATGTAGTATTTGTTTGGTTATAATTTCGATCAAGTGCAGCTATAGTCATATTGTTAGGTTTAACACTATTGTCTGCATGTTTTCTGTTTTTATGCTATTAATATAGATGCTCTATTAGTTTGTTAGGAGATTTATCTTTCTCAGTTTTAATAATTTTGAATTATATTATTCTTAATTGATGTAATTCTACCAATTTGAATTAATGAATATTGTTTTTATAAAGCTTAATTGCAGTTTTGGTCCCTATATTTTAGTTGAATCACGAAAATAGTCCCCCATTTTATTTGTCCACAATTTTGGTTCCCAAACATAATCTTAGTCTAATTTTTTTTATGAAGTGTCACTTTTTTAATGATGTGTAAAAAAAAAGATGATGTGGAAGATTCTATAAAGATTAATTACATTTTAGTATTATTCCTAATTTATAAAACACATTTTCTAATTTTAAAAACACATTTCCTATTTTATTACAACATTTAATTACAAAAATATAAATAATAAAAAAGACACATTCCTAATCTAATTTCTAATCCCCAATTCCATTATATTCCATAAGCCTTATAAAATAGAAATACCATAAGCCTTTTAAAAATAAATAAAGTCAATACAATTTTCTTATATTTAAAGATATAAAGATATACTACTTTTATCGTCTCGATTACATTTTTCAAGGTTGCGCACAAAAGGTTTTAATTTTCGAAAATAAGCTTATAACATTTCATTCATAGTAGTTTGTTGGATATATGTCAGAAATATCAATGAAAAATATGAAAACTAATTAAAGATGTGACAACTTTCAATGTAAAAAATAAAATAAAAGAGGCACAACTACCTTTGCTACAAAATGAGTTGGCTATTTTGTTTGTTACCTAACAAACTCTATATGAGAGTTTACCAAATGGGATGCAAAGAAAATACAACATTTAAAACATGTACAACCTAAATCTGAGACATTTACTTTGTTGTTGTGAAATTGATCCACACACTTATGTAGTCATCCCAAAATCAACATTCAAACTTTGAAGGTCGTGCATCCAACACAATGCATTCAAAATTCAAAAGGTTAATTCGTTATTTTGACATAATTACAATTTTAGTCCTTCTATTTTTACTGACTCACGAAATTAGTCCTCCTATTTTAAAACTCGATAATTTTGGTCTCTCATTTTGATTTTTGAATTAAAAAATGACGACACACGATCCTTTAAATAACATAACATATGATACAATGATGTAGAATAATTAACACCCATGAAATTAGAATAAAACGACGTAAAAACTTAGATTTCAACTTTAGTAAAATTTCATTTTTTTTATTATAATTAATATATCTAGATGGTTTGATATCATAAAATTGCGAGTCACGTCATTATAAATATGTCAAATTGTCATTCTTTTAGTTCAAAAATATGAAGGAAGGACCAAAACTATCACCTTTGAAAATAGGAGGACTAATTTCGTGAGTTGGTAATACTAGTGGGACTAAAACTGCAATTTCATTTAAATTGATAGACACTTAAATTTAGATATGTTTCATTTGAGTGTATTGTAGTCATCACATATAACTATGATAAATATCGAATGAACAATTCTAATTTTAAATTCAAATTTTAATTATTATTATTATGTCTAAAATTCAAACTTGAAATATGAATAATCCGATTTTAATTTAACGATCAAAAAGGTACCTAAATGCACTATAGTAAGAGGTTGTAGAGAGACATTAGATTGATATTGATAGATGAATCACTTACCTCTGTCCCTAAAGAGATTGTAGAGAGACATTAGATTGACATTGATAGATGAATCACTTACCTTTGTCCTTAAATATAAGACCTCATACATAAAATCACTAAAATTAAGAAAGTTGTTGATTGTATTAATTTTTTTGACAATTGATATTATTTTTTCAAGTTTATACTAAAAGAGAGGGAAAATGGAGAAAGTAATTTTGTTATAAAAAATAGAGTACAAAACATCACATGATTAACCTAACATCCCAACTATGTTAGCACCCAAGTTAATCACCTATCATTTGCAACACTCCTAAAATTTTCTTAAAAGTAAAATACAAGATGCTTAGATGGACTATACAAAAAACTCAATAAAACAATTCCCAAGGGTATACAACTTATTGCTTCATTAAAAACCTTATAAAAAAAAAAAAGAACCATAGGAATAAAACCACGGTGAAAGAAAAATGAGTGTAGTAAACACCAACATACATAAACAAAATCTACATTAAGGGAGACTATTCTTGTTTCTATTAAAAACATCATAAAGAAAAATATCACACCAGTGACTGTTAACAATGTGAAGTTCCAAATTAGCAATCTTATTTGCATATATAGTAAAGCTCATTCTTTTAATCATATTAAAATAATTAAGCCATTTATTTCTAATGGACCAAGGAACAAGGCTATTATTCCTAATCTGACATCTCAACTATGTAAGCACCTCATGTTAATTCCCTATCATTTGCAATACTCTAAAATATTATTAAAAATACAATAAAAGAAAATAGAAGATGCTTTGGTGGACTATACCAAAACTTAAGAAAACAATCCTCAACGATATACAAGGTATTGTCTCATTAAAAACCTTATCAAGAAAATCTCTAAGAATAAAACCATGGTGAAAGAAAAGTGAGACTAGTAAACACCAACATACATCAACAATATCTATGTTAAGTGAGACCATTCTTGTTTCTATTAAAAATATCAGAAAGAAAAATATTCCACCAATGACTGTTTACAATGTGAAGTTCCAAATTAGTAATTTTATCTAAACATTGATTCTCTTCTCTAAAAATATAAGATATAGTAAAACTCATTCTTTTAATCATCTTAAGACAACTGACCCATTTATTTCTAATGGACCAAGGAACAAGGCTATTATTCATAAAAGCCAAATTTGCCAATTGAGAATCACATTTAATCCATAGAAATCTCCACCCATTCTTATATGTTGTTTCAATAACAATCATCACTCTCGTAAGCTTGTCATGTTGCATAGTGTATTTGTAATCCACAAATTCACTAAATTTATATGCACAAGCAGTAGGACTAGGACATCGATATGCTACATCATAAGTATTACATTTAATCCAATATTCTTTGGTGGATGTCAAATCACCTCCTCGATGGTAGACGCTTTAGGAGGATGAGCTCCAAATTGAAAGGACTTGAGATAAAGATCACCTCTTATAGGAGGATGTGCTATAAATTCGATTGTCTAATAAAGATACATTGACAATAATTATGTTGATAACAATGTGAAAAACAAGAGTCTTGCCTTCAAATCAAACTTGACTTTTGCAATACCAAATAACATAAGTAGTAAAAATTATATTGACAAAAGTAATATCTTTACATTGATAGGACCAACCTTTGTCACATATGACAAGAAGATTTTAAACCGACCTAATATCAATTTGATAAGGAAAATAGAGCTTAACCAAAACATGAGCATAGTGGCAAAAAAACACGATAAAAAGAGATGAGTGCCAATATCCTTTTTACATTTACATAGCTCACATCTGGAAATAAGTTGACAACCTTGGAAGATTAAATTATATCAATATACATCTTGTTATGCTGCAATTTTCAAAACCTAAGAGACTTGGAACGAGATATGCTATTATGCCAAATACCTTTGACCCAATGGATTTGTTTCCCTAAAGGCTTGAATAATTGATAAGTTTCCTTAAACCTTAAAACTCTAGAAGTATTTAATCTTAAAGCATATGATCCTGACATTCGAAATTTGAAATAGTAGTTTTGGCCAACAAGGCAGTCAATTGAGGGTAAGTATGTAACAAAATAGAAAATACTTTGCAATGACCATCTTAAATGAAAAGATTAATTGTGCCACAAATATGAGATTTCTTGTTCTCATTAATATTATTAATATAAACAGAGAATCTTCAAACCAAGTATCAAACCAGAAGTTAATATTGTCACCCTTGTCAAGTTGCCATTTGTTGTTCTCGTATATAGTAGTTAGCTTAACTTTGAGTGTAGTCTAAATGAAGGAATCAATGTGATATCTAATATCCTCATGCCTTCCAAAGACACAACCTCTAAGAAGAATAGTCTAATGTTGATTAGAAGTAGCTAGATCCTAAGCAAGTTTAATAATAGTAGTATTATTAAGGTCTCCCAAATATCTAATTCCAATCCCATCTTAATGTTAGACAACAACAACCAATTTTTTAATTTTTAATATCACCAAACCATATGAAATCTATAATCCATTTGTCTATATCCTTAAGAAGAGAACACAACAAAGAATATATGTGGAAATTATAAATCAATATGTTATAATGACACTTTTCACTAATTCAATTCTATCTATCATAAAGAGGAGAGTTTGTTTCCAAGATGCAAGTTTAGCCTTGATGTGAACAACACATCATTGTAAATAAGCAACTTTAGACTTTCCCTTGAAAATAGGTATTCAAAGATAAGTGAAAGTGGGAAATAACCAATAGAAATCTAATGGAAATAGATCCAATGTAAATTGTAAGTTTATTGGGATTAATCTGTTGCCCATAAATAATGGAATATCTATCCAAAAGACTTTAAAGGTTGTTAACATTGGAAAGAGAAGCATTGCAAAGTATCATCAAATAATCGACATACATAACATGGGAAAGAACAAAAATGTATGTAGGACCATTTATCAACAAAATAAATTCTTCATCAATCAACTTTGATATAGCCATGTTAAGAATCCCTTTAGCAATTCCAAACAGAAGAGAATATAAAGGGTCCCCTTGTCTGATCCCCCCTTTGACAAAAAAATGTAGTCAGCAAACTTGCAATTGACATATATAGATAGCTTAGCAGACTTGAAAGTGGTTTTAATCCAATGACAAAACTTGTTGTTGAGACCAAAAGTCTCGAGAACTTTGATAAGAAAAGTCCAATCTATAGTGTCAAATGTCTTTCTTATATCAATCTTGAGATACAAATTTTCCACAAAGGTCATAGTCTGTCTGCAACATAGTAATAACTCTTAAAGTGAGACAAATGCAATCACCAATATACCTACCTTGAATGAAACCCCTTTGATGAAGAGAAATTATATGAGACATAGTATTGGTCGGCCTATCAACAATAACTTTAGTAATAATATTGAATTTGAAGTTGACAAGCACAATGGATCTATAATGCTCCATTTGACTAGAATAAACACAACAACACTGAAATTATAATTAAGAATACAATCTTAAACAAAGACTTAGCGAATAATCTGAAAAATATCATGATCAATCATATTTCAATTCTTTTTATAAAAATAAGCACAAAAATCATCTAAGTAACGAGACGTTGTCAAGATTCATGTAAAAAACTGTATTTTTTAGCTTTTTTAAAAAATTAAATAAACTAGTACGCATTTCCAATGCAATTTTAATTAGTGAATGACAAAAAAAAAAATATTATTATTCTATTTATTGTTAAGATGACTCTTCCACATAAAATCGTAAAAAGAGTTCTAATTATACACAAAGACAACTAAAAAAGCAACAAAAATGCTAACACAATGACAAGTTATCAAGCAATTATATATTGCTGTGAGATTAATTTTTTTTTTTTTTAAAGGCCAAATGCATTATATGGTGGTCTAAACCAGGCACACAAATGGGGAAGGAGTAAACCAAAATCAGAGTCAGAATGCAATTATGATACCATAGGGATGTAAGAATACAATAATGCATTACTAGCTTACATTAATGCAGACCTGTGTAAATGGCAAAGCTAGTAGTTAAGCCATAGCCTTAGCCTCACTTTTTATATATTTATATATAAAAGCAATTCCGACCGACTTTGAAATTTAGTTTATTATATGAAAAAAATTATTCATAAATTATCGCATTTTTAAGATACGATTTAAAAAAAAAAATATTCTTTGACATTCTCATTGCATTGTTTCTTCTTTTGTATTTTCCTTTTGTAACATTCTCATTGCACTTCTTTATTTTTTTTATGGTATCATTGTTTTTTTTCTTTTTCTAACGTGTTGCACTTATTTTTTTTAGGTTAACACTTATCTTTTGAGTGAACTTATTGTTTATGGTATCATTGTGCCAAACTAAATATTTTCATATGAAGATCATGTGAATCCAACCGTAACTAAAAGTCATATAGAATGGACACCTAAAATAATGATCATGTTATAAGAGCCAAGAGTAAATGATGTAAATATATTTGAGCAACTAGACATTAACTTTAAATATTTACCACATAATTAAAAACCGATCATAATTAAATTCAAAATATAATAACACACAACTAATATTACTAATTTTGCGGGTAGAAATTGAAATTAAGGGTTGAAGGAGTAAAAATAGTAAAAAGACCAAACTTAGAACTAGATACTAAGATACAAACAAGTTCAAATTTCATAGTTGTTTCACTTGAAGCAATATTTGACGATGCCAGGAAAATGGACATTCATGAAGTAGTCTTCCCAGTTAATCATTTTTGGATCAAAGTAAAACAAATTCATCTCCACTCCACTTTTTATTGCTTCTATTTGCAACTTCTCTGCATTCATGTTATCAAATCTGTGTACAAAACAAATTCATCTTATTAAGTCAATGAAATATCTTATATATATATATATATATATAGCACCTCTTCCTAATAGTTAATATAGCTAGCAAAAAATAAAATTAATCATTAAAATTATAATAAAAAAGTATCAATATATATTTCTCGTGTCAATAAATATAATGAAAAATTTAATGAGAAATTTTATATTTTTTATACTATTTTTTTTAATGATAACTTACATGCCATCAAAGAACAAGTAGGGTCTATAAAGTTCAACCAATCGCAAGATAATGTTGATCTTCCTGTTGATATCAAAATATATACCATGAAAATACTGGCAAAATGCTGCATTCACTAGCTTTAGCCCCTGTTGAAATGCAAGTTAACTAGTAAGCACTTTTCTGTTTATAATAATTAAAAATTAAGGTAATCAAGCTAGGTTAGGGTAGAAATACTCCAAGAAATAAAAATTAATGACCTTTGTTACATATTCTAAAAAATAATTATTTTGATATTCAATAATTTAAAAATATTTTTTTATAGATTTTTTAAACAAACCAGAAGTTATTTTATATTTTTCTGTTGCAGTGAAAGTCATTCAAAAAATAATATCAATTATAAAAAATAATTTTTTTTAAAGATACAACAAACAACTTCTAATTTAAAATAGTTTTTAAATTATTCTCGTATTTTAATTCTTTTTAAAAGGCAAGACAAACATGAAAACTATCAATAGTGATTAATTTTAAAAAAAATATAAAAACTTTTTACCCATAAATTAGAGAGAAAATAAAATTAAAGATTATCTAATTTTTTTAACTAATTCTGCAATGATTAAAAGAAAGTAATTAAAGATTAGAATTTGAAATAACCTTTAGAGGAAGTATGTAGCGAATGAACATATATCTTTGGAAAGCAGCCATGTTGTCCAAAACTGTAACATTGCCAACTTTGATGGGATTTCCTTCCTTATCAATACATGGTTTTGCAGTAAAATATCTAAAACCATACTCATGGAGATTTTGATATGTGATTGGATTCGCAATTGATGAACCTAATTGATAAATGCTATCACGTGGTTGATTTGCATGACTCACCATCCCAACTACCATTGCATTCACCACAAAATCAGCTGGTATCTGTTTCAAGTCAACTCACCATAATTAAATCAACTTTCACCAAAACATCTATTAATTTGACTTAAATATATTTTTGTTAAATATATTTTAAAAGTGTAATGTTTTGTCATTTATAACATTGAGCCAAAACTTTTATGATATGTTAAGTAAATTACTTATGTGGCACATGACTATGATGTATATGTGAATGCATTGCACTTTCATGTTGATCTTCATGTGGAAATATTCCCCTTTTAATTAAAGATCAAATGAAATGTTTCTCACCACATCAAAAACTGCCTTAACATTTGCAAGGAAGCATGTCAATTTTCCTTTTCCATAAGCAACAATTATACTGTCTATGGTTCTGCAAAAAATAAACAAATGAATTTTTTGGTCATGTGATCATTATTATAAAGTTATTTACACAATCATTCTCTTTGAAATAAAATTAAGATTTAATTGCATTTTAAATTCTCATATTTTTACTGATTTATAAAATTGATCTTCTATTTTAAAAGTAATAGTTTTTGTCTATCTGTCTGATTTTTTAAGTAAAAAATAATAACGTGCAATAATTTAAAAAACGTGATATATGATATGATGATATAAAATGATTCAATCTACGAAATTAGAATAAAACGTTAAAAAAATTTAGCTTTCGACTTTAGATACTTTTTTTATATTTTTAATTTAACTAATGGCATAAGAATAATTAATACATTTATATAATTTCATATCATAGAATTATATGTCGCGTCATTTAAAATATATTACATCGTTATTTTTTAATTCAAAAATTCAAAAAAGATACCAAAATTATTGACTTTTAAAATAAATCGCAAGTTAATAATAATAAAAAAATCAAAACTGCAATAAAACTTAAAATAAAAAAAAATGTAAAATAACGATGAATAAACATAAATAATTATAAAAAATATTAATTAATTTACCTTATTCCTTCCACCCAACCAGGGAAAGGTTCTTTGTAAGTGCTAGTAATCATTGTAGGACGCACAATAAAAATGGACAATGTTTCCTTCATAGTTTCTATAAGCATTTCTCCCATTGCTTTGGTAAAAACATACGTGTTTGGCCATCCATATAAATTTGCTCTGAAATTTTATTAAAATCAAACCAACCACATTAAGTTTTGGCGAGCAGATATTTTCAATATTCAGCAGTCTCACAAACGTTGGCTAGCGACAACCACACATTGCAAAAGTGATCTTAGGAAAAAAAAAATTATTTGATTTCTAAACCCAAACAGTGAAACTAAAAAAATAATGATTTATTTATTTTTTGTGAAAGAAAGAAGGCAAGTCCAATATAATGATTTATTTATAAAAATATATATTTTTGACATCATATATACATATAATTTAATTATTATATATTGCGTAAAAAAATTACATTGTCAACAAATCACAATCATTCATGAATATAATTTTAATATTAATTCTGATAAAAATCAAATATTATTATAATAACTAGTTTTAATGATTGACACCATAGAAACTCTATACATTATATATCAATTAATTAAATTCATTAATATATGAAGATAATATTGTTGTTCTCACTTATGATAGAAGTAAATGCTAACCTTTCAATACCCAGGTCCTTCATAGCAATTTTAATATCTTCTTCAGTGGCTCCCTCTTGTCGAAGCTTGTTCATCTTTTCCTCAACTACTTTCTTTTCCTCATCAATGTCTAGTCCTTTCACACCATTTAATGATGCACCCAATTGGATTGGATCCTCTATTATCAATCCTCCTCTCTCGCCACACACATATGCTGAATTTGTTCAATTATTATACTTATTATTATATTCAGCAATAAATTCATACACTTCTGGTCTGTATTATAATAAATGATTTATTTATGAGAATTAATGTCTCAAAAACTAGTTCTTCTTTTTAAATTATAATACAACATTAATTATAATTTTTAATTATACTCTCTAAATATATTAGTTCAGATTCAAAAAAATTAATTTGTATTAAAGGTAATTGTAAATGCAACAATATTTAATAAATATATTTTAATAAAATTATTATTTTTTGTTATTTTATTTATAAATTTTTTTAATCTGTATTAAATAAATAATTGTGTCATTCATTATGAAATGAAGGAACTAAATTTAAAAAAAAAAACTTATAATTAGTATGGAAGGAGTATAATTTAGACTTATATTGCTTAATTTGAGCACGGTGTTTTATAATAATAAAAAAAATAGAGAGCAAAAATAGAAAACATATTTGCTAAAATGTATGTTCTTTTGTTCTTACAATTATTGGGGAATATAAACACATTGATAAAACATATTCATATACAAACCTGTTGATACGTGGACAAGCACCCTTAGGTTAATACATTTTTTGGCGAAGTTTATGACATGCTTAACTCCAAATGTATTTAAACCCAATGCAACATCATATCTGCATGTAATATAATAATAATAATAAAAGTTAAGAGAAAATACACACAAGTTTAAGTTAGAATAAACCATACCACCATCAATAGTAATATTCTCTTCTTTTCACAACAAATATCACTTTTATAAAAAATTATCGCAAAATAAATATTATATTTAATTTTAAATATAAAATTAATTAATTTTATCAACTATATTCTTTAATTAATATTATGTACAAGGACACAATATTATGTTTAACTAGCTCCATTTATTTAGCTACCCAAACATAAACTTAGTGGTCCAGTAAGATATAACAAGAGCAACAATCTTTTTAGTCTATTACTAGCCAAAACAAATAGGATCATAACACATTATAATAAAGGTAGAGAATTGGATAAATGAAATAAACACATGAGTCTCTCATGTTTTTTATTTTTTTTGCAATTGAAGAAATACATGCCCATGTTAGACATACCCAAACACTATTTAATGCATTATGGTAACAGCTGTAAAAAATGCACGGTCACATCAATTTATTTTAACTTAATAATTTTAAATATAAATAAATATTTTATACAATAACATAAACTTGCAAGTATCTAATCAATCAGAAAACTAAATAAATTATTTATTAAAGTAATATAATATAATTCAAAGCTTTTTAAACGGTTTATCTTTTAAACTATTCAACTTTGAAAAAATGAATTACTTTTCCTGTCTCATAATAATTAAACTATTTGTCAAAAAAATATTTTAAAATAACTAATTATGTTTTAAATGATTAAAGTTAATAGTTAATTATTAATTTTATTAAAAAGTTGAACTTCTAACATACTTATCACTCCAATTCTTATATCTCAAAATAACTATTATTTTCAATTGTCAAAATTAATGATACAAGTACCCATAAGGAAAAACTAGATCCAAATTGAAGTTATAGTTAAATATGAAAAGTTCATATATCTCCCAAAACTCAAAACTCTAAGGTACTTATAGTTGTCACCAATAAATGTACCTTTCATCAAAGTTAGTTGTTGCAGCTAAATTCACTATGACATCAGTTTGATCACAAATCTCTTTAAGTAGATTTGAGTCTTTCAAGTTGAAATCCTCTTGGGAAATGTCCCCTGGCACTACACTCAATTTTTCTAAGACAAAGCTATTGAACTTTGCACCAAGATTTTCCTTTAGCAATTTGAACAAGTCCTTCCGCAAAATCTATACATGAAAATATAACAAACACATTGTAAACAATTATTAGGAACACATCTTTGTGTGGTGGGTGTGAAATTTTATTAGTGTATTGCAACAAACTTTATTTTATTCTCCAAAGTCTCTATCAAAACCATATTTCATAAAAGCAAAAATAGTAATTTATTGAATGAAATTATAACCAATGCATGCCAATTTTAACTTATAAGTGGGGACTTCCATGGATATAATCCATTTAACACTTCACATTTTTTTTACTTTGTAAAACTAAAATAATTTAAAACAAAATAACACATCTTATTTTTTCAAAAAAAAAAAAATCTTATTATTTTTATTCTTAATATTCCCAAAAAATCTCAAGTAGAATGAAAATAATCTTAAGGTAGGGATACATGGATATACACAAAATCTCCTAAAAAACGAGGATCAGATAGAGAACATGTTAAAGGTGGAGACTGAGAACATAAAACACTCCATGTCCCCACCCTGGTCCGATATCTAAGTCGGCATTTTCACATGTTATGAAACAGTCCCTATCATACAAAAATACTCATTAAATAATCATCGTAATATTTTAAAATTCTTATTTAATTGATAAATATCAATATTATTAAATTGTATATCGTAGATCTCGCAAATGTAAGAGTTTCCGATGATAATTATAATATCTTATTTATAAAAAAAAATTTAAGAAGTTAATTTCACATGTATATACCTCATTGTTCAACCGTTTAGTTGCAGATTCAGTATCCGTAGCTCTCATAAGAAGATAAAGTTTCTTCACATTTGGTTGAACTCTTAGTATCTTCTCAATAAAAACTTCAATAGTACCGTAAAAAAGAAATTAATTAAGCACATCATAACTAATTACTAAATAATACATACATACTAATAAGTAATTAAACATATAGAGATATATATACTTTTTGCAAGGAAGCCAGTGGCGCCGAGGACCAAAATATTCTTATCCCGAAGGAAGTCAGTAATGCTTCCAGTTTCCATTGGAGGAAAAACTAAAGTATGAGAATGAAAAAGATACTAAAATATTTTGAGATGTGAAACAAAAGAAACTTGGATTTGAGTGTAAAGTATGTCTCAAATGACCATATATATAGAGAGAAAAAAAATGATCTATTAAAGGCATTTATTTGATTCATGCATGTGTACATTGGAAAAATGTGTCTATGGCCTCCTAACTGTTCGTTGAGCTAACCTTGCTGCCATATGCTGTAAATATTAATGCCAATATGTCCTTTCTACTAGACGTTGTTGACTTCTCTTGAATCTTATTAACTTTGGTCAAATTATACAAGATGCGCTAGATTTATAGTACGTTAAATTCTACGGTTAACTTTAGTCTTTGTAATTATAATTTTTTTTTTATTCTGATCGTCATAAATTTTAATTTTTTTTATTTGGTTAACATTTTTATAAATATAATTTTATTTTAAAATAATTATTTAATCTAATTTATGTTACAAAAACTATAACATTATTAAATGCTTGTAATTTGCAATCTCTAATTCTCAATATCTCCGACAATGACACTCATAAAAGAATACAAAACATGAAATTTCCACGGAAAATTGATATAGTATCTAATTGATATAGTTAGGTACAAAGATGCACTAAATAATTTTTTTAAATTTTTTGAAAATGGATTTTCATTAATGATTAAATTGCATCTCAATGAGCAAGTAGTTGTCATTATTTACAAAAAGAAAAGAAAGAAAAAGAAAAATCATTTTGGAAGAACAGGTCATAAAATAGTGAATGAGATGTATAATACCTTTGGAAAAGAAATAAGTATAATACCTTTGGAAGATAGAAACAGTGAGTTGTATTAATGATGATAGAATGCAGAAAAAAAACTTAATATGTAAGGATGGATGGAAGGTTACAATTTTATATTTAAAACTCTAACAAAACATATACATTGTATGTTAAAAGTAGCTGTTAATAATTATGTTATTTATATAATTAAGATATTAATTTAAATGATATTAATTTTAAAAAATATAGTCGATTGTCATTAGAATTTATAACGATTTTTAAATACTAATTTAGGATGGTCAGCCACTTTTGCACGTAGTCCCCTGTATTGTTGAGCCTAATAAAATAAAAAATAATGAGAGAAATATTTATTTTTGAATTGATAGTATAGAATACATTTTTTTACTGTAATTATAAGACAAACTAATTTTAACAAATATAAAGTTATTTCTAACAATCAAAGGTAGAGTCAGGATTAGAAGACCGAAGGGGTTTATTTATGTAAGTGAACATTCACTTTAACACATATCTATTATAAAAATAATTTATAGTTCAAAAAAATAGATATGAAATTATGATGTTGTGTTATCTATCTATGTTGATGTTGCGATAAACTCATGATTTCTTGTAGTTCCCTTAATTCAATGTTTGAGAAAAAACACTAAGAAAACTATATTTCTAATACATATTAATTTAATTTAAAAAAAAAAATTCAGAATGGAAAGAATACAAAATGAGGTGAATTTTATATATATCCAAAACAAATCATTCAGTGGCTATTCTAAAAGCTAATTGAATCTTAATCAAAGATAAAAAATAAGACAAACAACATTAATTCTATCTAAAATCTACACTTCCACGATGTATATATATATATATATTCACTCCCAATTATATAAACCTATCTCTCCAATTCCTTACCTCTTGAGAAATTTATGCCAACAAATTTGAAACAAGACATATTAATTTAACCATCCTCTACAAATTTAAAGTTTTTGATTCATATTTCTAACATTAGATTCAACGATAGAGATTCAGCTGTGATATTCAAATGTCATGGGATAAAAACATAATATAAAAATCAATAGTGACTAATCAAGAAACAAAAATATTAAATACGTATACCACCAAGCACTTGAGGTGAAAGAGAAATCTCAAAATGTTGAGAAGATGTCATTTGTAATGTTGTTTTCACTACAAGTAAAAAGATTATATGCGGTGGTGAAACCACTGCAATATAACACAGAAGATGGTTTTTCAACTATCGTAGATAATTGTGTTGCGATGTCTCTTTGCGACAGTTCAAAAAATTGTCATCTCAATCCCTCTAAGTACATTTTGCGACAATTCTAACCACTTTTGAATGCACCAATTTTTACTTCTTTCAATTGAGCATTACGACGGTTTCCTACCAGTCCTAAGTACTTATTGCGACGATTTAAACCGTCGCAAACTCAATCATTTTTAAAATTTGTTATTTTTAAATTATTGCGACGATTTTCAACAGTCCTAAGTACTTAGTATCTTGTATAAGAATTTAAGGTAAAAAAAGATAGGGTTATCTAGAGCAAAAAGTGATTCGATTGGGAATGACAATGATCTAAGAGCGGTAATGAGTAAAGAGAATAACGATTTCGAAGGGTTTGGCTGACTCAGGTTCATGAGATCGAGAAAAGTAAAAAGGAGATTTTGGGGAGAGTAGATAGAGAGAAAGCACGAGACTGAGGAGAGTGCAGCCGAGTCTATCAAAATGAAACGTGCATTTGTGATTTCATTAAAGGGTTTGCAACAGTTGAAGAAAACAATTGTGTGAACTATCGCGAAGAGAGATCGAATGCGGTTCTTCTACAATCGTCACAACCTGAGTGACACAATCTAAAAAAACTCTTGTAGTTGTTGCCCTTACATATTATGATTCTAAAAAATCTACTAGAAATTAAAATTATATCCATAAAGTTTCGTTCAATATTTTCCCAAGAGAAAATGAAGAAAGAATATAGAGGAACGAGAAAAAATAGAAAGATAAAAGAGGTGATTGGAGATTGAGGTTTTCTTCGATAATAATTAAGATAATCTCTTTATGTTGGATATCATGACTCTTTAAATTAAGCCCAACAATGTAAAATTAAAACGAGAGAAATATTTATTTTTTAATTGATATATTGTACGAAGAAGATTATTACAATGTGTGCATGATACACTTCATACAATGATCCTAAGACAGCTAATATAACCATCTAACAACTATTAATATCTAATTAATAACTAATTAATAACTACTTTAAATAATATCAAACTAATTCTAATAAATTTAAAATTATCTCTAACACACTTGTTTATTCTTTTACTTGGTTTTCTTTTCATTTTTCCCTAAAAATTAAACAATTTTGTTATTAGAACACAACTTTTGAACAAACTATATATATATATATATATATATATATATATATATATATATCAAAAAATATTTTTTTAAATAAACGTTTTTCTTAGCAAAAATAAAATTAAATACACTTTTGTACACAATATATATATTTGTATCATTAACCACTTTGAATACTTCATTAGACAATAAAAATGCATGTTATTAATCACTTTTTTAATATATACCTCATTAACTACTTTAGAATACTCTTTAACCTTTAAATCATAGTACTCTAAAGTGGTTAATATCTTGCATTTTAGTGGTTAATAAAATATATGTTAAATAAGTGGTTAATGAAATATTTAAAGTGATTAATAGTATAAACTTTTATATATATATATATATATATATATCACAAAAAATCATCTCCATTATTGAAAAAAGAGTTGAAAAAAAAATACTATTCAGTATTAAATAAAGTGAACAGTACATGCACTATCAAATATTGTATAAAGTGTATGTGTTCAAATATGATTTTTTAATCTTATTTCCACTATTTCTGTAATCCTGAAAAAAAAATGCTTAATGTTACAATTTGAGATAGTATAGAGCTTTTACATTTTCATTATTTGTCAAACACGTATACTTACAATATTTTCCAACCATCATCAATGTTGTGTCTTGTTAATATCAATATATTACTCGGTTGGAGTAAGTGTTGCAAGAACACCACAAGATTTTCAAATACACTCAAAATTAAGTCATAGACTTTATGAGTTATGTGCACCTCAACATCTGTCACTTTCCACATTGTAATTTTCATTAATTATGAATTATGTGCACCTCAACATCTCTCACTTTCCACATTGTAATTTTTATTAATTAGTTAAATTTTCTTTCATTTCTTTTGAATTGTATTGTTTGCATCAAGATGGGTTTTTTTTATTGAAATAACTCTATTTTGAAAGAAAAAAAAAATACTAGATTACTCTCTTTTAAAAAAAAAATATACTAAAATATCCTCTTTTTACTTTTAGTTAAGTCGCCGTTTGGAATGGCGACTTCCTTAAAAAAGCCTAAGTTCTAAATGGCGACTTCCCACATGGTTTTTAAAAATAAAAATAAAAATAATTATTTTTTAATTTTTAATTTTTAATTTTTAATTTTTAATAGAATTAAATATGTAATTAATTAATATAATTCATAAAAATACATAAAAATAAATAAATAGGAACTTTAAATTACGATTTTTTTTAGTAAATCCAAGTTCTAAATGGGCATTTCTCAAAGGTTTTTAAATAAAAAAAATTAATTCAATTTTTATTGAAATAACAAAAGTAATATATATATATATATATAATTCATAAAAATAGATAAATAGAAATTTTAAATTACGATAAAATTTTAAGAAATTCAAATTCGAAATGCCGATTTCCCAAAGGTTTTTTAAATAAATAAAAAAATTCAATTTTTATTGAAATAACAAAAGTAATATCACGTGGGAAGTCGCCATTTGGAACTTGTGCTTCCTTAAAGAAATCGTCATTCCATATGGCGACTTATAACTTAAAATAAAAAAAAAAAAAAAGATATTTTGGTAAATTTTTTTTTTTAAATGGGAATAATTTAATGTTTTTTTTTTAAAAAAACGGATTATTGAAAAAAGACAACCTCAAAATGGAAATATTAATCTAACACTTCCAACTTGTTGGGACTCTTTAAAATAGTTTTAGAATTGTTAGAATTAATTTAATATTGTTTAAAGTATATACGGGTTAATTATAATTAGTTGTTTTAGGATCCCTATAAAAAGTGCATCCTACACTTATTGAAATAGTCTTCTTCATACTATGAATTCAAAAATCAATATTTCTCTTGTAACAGATATAAGTATTTTTTATTATTATATTCAATGATAGAACATTCAAGAGAATTTTAAGGTTGAATCCTAAATAGAACAATTATTGGTTAGTCTTTAGTTACCTTTCGATCAAACTCTTTATTAGTAATGTCCAATTATCTTAGAATCGAAGAGTTAAAGACAAAAATATATATTAAAAGAGAAGAGATCATATCAATATAATATTACATAAATGTTACACTGTTCAATAATATTTTAGTCAATACATATTTTATAAATTTAATTGTAGGATTGAAATATTGTATGACATAGATCGTCTATACAAATTTTTGCATAAATCTAAAATTGTTTGACATTTTATATAGGTACGTTAAAATTAACATCTTAAACATTTTTAATATTTGACATTAATCTTGATGAATTTGAATAATATATTAAACCGTTTTAAATTTAAAAAGAAAATTATATATATGATATTATATTTTAACCCAACCGTCAAATTCAAAAAATATATGCTAAATAAAATACTAGTGAACAATGTATCATTGATGTAATATTACATCTGTGTTATTCTAAATCTCCTCGAATTAAAAATATTGTTCACAATCAATGAACTTTTTATATATCATTCAAATTGATGGGGTATTTAGGTAATTGAATTAAATTTTTTAAATAAAATTGAAAAGAAGATAAATATAATTAAATTATTTAAATAGGAGTACCGACAAATTAACATGTGCAGCAAACACGTAAAGAAAAGTCAAATTACAACATTTTCTTAAATTTGGCGTGTGAGTACTAAATAACTGGTCGCATTTGACTCTATTCCAAAGGATGATTGGACACGTATATTGGTCCCAGAAAAAGATGTTGGCAAAATTAAACAAGTCTTTATCAAACAAAAAGAAGACAATGATGGAAAGAAAGCCTTAGGATTTAAAATAAAATTCCTAATATTCAAGCAAAATAATTCTAGTACTAAGAAAAATAGCCACTATTTGTTGCAAGAATTAAATGAGTCTGCTGATCAAATTGGATATCCTCAAGCAAAATTTAGGAAGAGTAACCCTATGGGATATTAATGAAATTAATCGAAAAGGACATGAATCGCTTCCGTTGAATTCTTTTACAACCATTACTCACTAGTTCCTCTTCAAAGAATGTTTCATTGAAATTAAATAATAGCTTTCACACATTTAAATTGAATTTTTCTAAATGATAAGATTTTTTTTTTTTTTACAAAGAAAAACAAAACAAAAACTAAGGAATTAAACTTACAATTTTAGGCATGCAAACCCTAAAAATATCATCAAGAAGAAGTTGCTTAAACTCACTAGAAAGAGACGCAAGAATACTATGGTTCCGATAATAAAAAAGTAAGGCTAAAGTTAGTTAGTAAATCTTCGCTTCTGCCGCCTTCGCACCACATTAAAGTAAACTAATTTTTTTTAAAAACTCTTAAATACGCCGAATCAAAGAAAATATATATCCCTCTAAATTGCACATATTAATTTGTGACCATGTTAATAAATACCCTTGAATCATTTTCACTACGCGAAAAAACGGCTTTTACAGCGCTTTTTTTAAGCCATTTACAGCGCTTTTTCAAAAAAATAAGCGCTGTGGAAACGGGCGCTGTAAATGATACAACAGCGCTTCTATAAAAGCGCTATAAAACATGTAAATACAACGCGCGCTTGTTATGCACATTTTACAGCGCTTCTTCACAAAAAGCGCTGTAATATGCACCCCGTCATATGAGTTATGGGTGTGCATATTACAGCGCTTTCTCACAAAAGCGCTGTAATATGCCCACCCATAATTTCATATATGGGCGTACATATTACAGCGCTTTCTCGAAAAAGCGCTGTAAAATGCCTACCCATAATTTCATATTATGGGTCTGCATTTTACAGCGCTTTCTCGAAAAAGCGCTGTAAAATGCCTACCCATAATTTCATATCACCCAATGTGCCCTACAACAACAAAAAATTGGTTAAGCAATTTTGTTTATAGACAACTAATAAATTAAATTCTCATCAATTAAAAAAGATAAAATTACGTACCCTGAATTATATGGTGCCAAGAACAATTTATCACTTTCTTTATTTCTTAAAAACATATCTACAATGTAGTGTTTTACATTGTCTGGATCGAGTTTGAACATCGACATCTTATGCGGAGACAAGAATGAGTATTTATTTGACAGTTTCCTCGTGCACACGACCTTCTCGTACAAAAACCTTCAATGAAAATTTTAAACTAGATTAATTACCAATACATTTAATTAATTACAAATAAATGCAATTAAAAGTATTTTTTACCTTATGTACAAGCTGATTACAGTAACACTCAGCTCCTTATGTTCGAGAAGATCGTACATTTGCTCCTTTTCGAGGTATTCAATATACTCATCTCCAAAGATGTCTTGATTCATTTGTACAATGGGCGAATCGTTGCTGCTGCCCATGTTCCTTTTTATTTGGATGTCAAGACACGCCCCGTATTTACCAAGGCGTGGCTGACTTTTATTAGGAGCAGCAGCAGCAGCGACCGATTTTCCCCGATCCAGATTTTTTGTTGCTGCAAGTTTTGCAGCTTTATTACCCTCCAGCCTTTGTAGTTTGGCAGCCCTATTAACCTCCAATTTTTGAGGTCTGCTGCCTTTTTTTGGCTGTAGGGGTGGTTTATTTATTTGGACCTACAAAAATGAGGTAAAATGTTAGTTTATTGAATCTGAAAAAATAAAAAACCTTAGGCAATAAATGTGACAAACCTTTTCGGGAGATGTAACTGATTTGTCCTTGGGAATCTTTTTTTCGAGGGCAACAAGGTGTGTGGGCCATGCCACGTAACTGCCAATAGCGTCGCTTAAGAACTTCATATCTCCATCGTTGTCCGGTATGGGCAACGGTGCAGTTGGTTCGAAAGCAACCGTAGGCGATACTTTGACATGGCCCGCGGGGATCGGAATATTGTGCAATACTTCTCCCGAAGTATTGTGCAATATTCCTTTTCCCACCTTCCGTTGAGTCGGCGAGGACAAGTATAGGACACATGTAGTGACACCCTACATCAATAGTTAAAACATAAGTACAGTTAATATATAAGTTTGTTTAATACATAAGTAATTACATAAGCAAGTAAGTAGTAAGTAATTAATTACCTCGGGAATACTCTTCAAACCGACGTTGCAACTCCCGGTTTCACTCTCCATTTGTATTTCAGGTTGGAGCTGAACCGGAAGTTGCTTGTCTTTATTCGTATTCACCAAGAGTGCCACTTGCTCCGATAAGATTCTGAGCTTCTCTAATACTTCCTCGTTGGAAGGTTTTTGGCGCTTCTCTTGAGGAAAAAAGCTTTTGGGAGTTACGCCAAATCCTTTCCCCCTCACTCGACCGGAATACTCAGGGACATTAAACACTTTCCCAAGAATGTCCCTGCACGTATCCTTGTTGCCCTCTTGAGTTTCAGAACTTTGTTCAATAGTTTCCTAAAATACATGTAACATTAAAAAGATAAGTTCAATAGCATTTTTAAAATACAATATTAAAAAATATTAAAGTGATAATATACTTACACAAAGTTCTACAACTTTCTTGACATTTTCATTATCAACCACTCCTTCTTTGTTAACACGCGCTTCCTTCCATAAGATATGACGACCCAAGGGTTGATCGGCTTGGGTGTCTTTTCTCTATTCGTTAAAATCATAAACAAAATAATACAAATTAGTTACACACTATAGTTTATAATACAAATTACAAGTGATGTTTAATTACTTACAATTTTTTGTTCAAGGCGTGCATATCCCATACGTGATTTCTTGTATGGGTGTTTTGGGTTGCTTGCCCGTTCGCGATTTGCCTTACTAATATTCTATATAAAAAAAAAATAGCAATTGTGTAAAAATTTAAAATACGCTACGAATATGAATAATAAAACACAAATGCTAATAAATTAATCACTTACGACAAACGCCGGGTCAGAACGTTTGGAAACAAATGCACTCCATTCATCCTTTGATATATAATGTTGATATATCTTTGGAGGTTCAGCATTTGTGTTTCCTTCTCTATCTTTTAGATAGAAATTTGAGAGATGGGATCTAAATCCACGATGGATTTTCCCAGCAACTCTCAAAACATATGACTTTCGTTCCTCATCAAGAACAAAAGTGGTCTGCAATGAAAACAATTATAAGTAATGTATTTTACAGAAAAAAAATTATAAATGACAAAAGAGTAGATCAAAATATTTACTTGAATGTCATTCCAGATGATATCTTTGGCATCCTTCAACGCCTTATCTCTCCAGTTGTCTATTGTTATTGGGACATTTTGACGAACAACAGCCCCAATGTAGCTTACAAACATGGAGCTGTTGGGGTCAACTGGCTGACCACTCTCGTTCCAGCCAACCTAATAAACTCATATAGTAAGTACATGCCCTAAACCCTAAAAAAAGATAAAAAAACACACAGCAAACAGAGTATATATAGTATACCTCAAATTTAATGCCACTGCTCCGTGCTTTAATCACCCTTTGCATGATAGTTGCACCACGTTTGACTTCTTTTTCGTAAGTCTTAGAGGTGCCAACTTCTTCATTTTGAACTTCTAAATCTTTGTTTGTATCCATTTAACTACAACAAGTTCAACATGCACTTTAGTATAACATCAACAAGCTCAACATGGATCATGCATTATTATAAACAAACTCAACATGTATCAGTATATCTTAAAAAAGCTCAACATGCATTCTAATGATTACAAAAATTTAATAACATCAATACCTGAATAATGATGGTTCGAAGAAAGACGAAATGCAAAGAAAAGAGGGTTTGCAGAAAGTTCACAGAAATATGGTTCACAGAAATACGGTTTGAAGAAATACGTAATGAGGGTTACGTATTTCAATGAAAATATATTGTGTGAAATGGGAGAGATGATCTTGGATGGAAATAAGGTTCGAAATGAAGGAGATGATCGTGGAAATAAGGTTCGTAAAGGACGGGATGATAGGGTTTGCAAAAGAAGAGAAGAAATGAAGGTTGAGATGAAGGTTACGTAATGAAGAGGAAACTGAAGAGGTAACTGTTATATATACGTAACACTTTTACAGCGCTTTTTATAAGCCTTTTACAGCGCTTATTTTGTAAAGCGCTCTAAAAGGCTTCTTTAGTTAAATTTTTAAAAGGCTCTTTTACAGCGCTTTTTTCAAATAAGCGCTGTAAAAGACCTCCGTGTGTTATTATGTTATTTGAATGCCTTTTACAGCGCTTTTTTCAAATAAGCGCTGTAAAAGACCTCCGTGTGTTATTATGTTATTTGAATGCCTTTTACAGCGCTTTTTTCAAATAAGCGCTGTAAAAGACCTCCGTGTGTTATTATGTTATATGAATGCCTTTTACAGCGCTTTCACACATAAGCGCTCTAAAAGGCTTCTTTAGTTAAATTTTTAAAAGGCTCTTTTACAGCGCTTTTTTCAAATAAGCGCTGTAAAAGACCTCCGTGTGTTATTATGTTATATGAATGCCTTTTACAGCGCTTTCACACATAAGCGCTCTAAAAGGCTTCTTTAGTTAAATTTTTAAAAGGCTCTTTTACAGCGCTTTTTTCAAATAAGCGCTGTAAAAGACCTCCGTGTGTTATTATGTTATTTGAATGCCTTTTACAGCGCTTTTACACATAAGCGCTCTAAAATGTCTCTTTATGTTAATTTTAAGAGGCTCTTTTACAGCGCTTTTCCCAAATAAGCGCTGTAAAAGACCTCCGTGTGTTATTATGTTATATGAATGTTTTTTAAAGCCTTTTACAGCGCTTTTCCACATAAGCGCTCTAAAATGTCTCTTTATGTTAATTTTAAAAGGCTCTTTTACAGCGCTTTTTCCAAATAAGCGCTGTAAAAGGCCTTATTGTTTTTGTGTTTTGTTATGTTATGTTATTTTTTAAACAAGCTCAACATGCATGCAAAACCCACATAGTAGTAACTGGTCACCACAAAAATCCCTTCCTCTTCACCAAACTCTTCTCCTTTTATGCATCTTCTTCACAAACATCAAAGCTTACTCTTTCACAATTCAATCTCCACCTCAACACCCTTTTTATCTCTTTACATTCTCTTTCCTTCTTAAATCGAAACTTAATTGGTATTCAGGATCATTGCCATGTTGCGAAAAATGGGTTTGTGTCTGGTGTTTTTGGGGATTCCCATGATGCGTACAAGGTGTTTGAAGAAATGGGTTTGTGTCTGATGTTTTTTGGATTCCCATGATGCGTACAAGGTGTTTGAAGAAATGGGTTTGTGTCTGATGTTTTTTGGATTCCCATGATGCGTACAAGGTGTTTGAAGAAATTAGGTGTCTGATGAATATTATTTTTAAAGCTTTTTTACAGCGCTTTGTCAAATAAGCGCTGTAAAATGTCTTTTTTACTCACTTTCAAAAGAGTCGTTTACAGCGCTTTGTGTGAAAAGCGCTGTAAAAGGTATAAAACACTCATTATTTTATTTTTAAAAGGATCTTTTACAGCGCTTTTTAAGATAAGCGCTGTAAAATGTCTCTTTATTTTATTTTTGTGTTTGGTTTATTTGGGTTGGGATGACATTAAAAACATTTTTATCATTGTTTATTGGATTAAAAATATTGTTATCATTGTCTTTATCACAATACTTTAGGAGATGATGAATTATTAGAAATGAGTATTCTGAAGAATCTATATATATATATGCACTGAGCAAAAGAGAATCTCTCTATTCAGTTCAGTTCAGTTCATGTAAATTACTAATTTATATTCAGTTCAGTTCATGTAAATCAAGCTAAATATAAAACACTCATTGTTACATGAACTTGGTATAAAACACTCAAATCAAGCTAAATATAAGCAGAAAATAAATTAATCAGAAAATAAATTAATCAGAACTTAGTATAAAACACTCAATTCAGATTACATGCATATTTACAATAACACAGTTCAGATTACATGCATAGCTTATATAAAACAATTAAACATATATATACATTAAGATGCCCTTCTTCTTTTCCTGGTGACATTCACATTTGTTTGTCCATTTACAATACGAAACGATGGATTAATCCAAATTCCCTCATCATGATCATCTCTAAGATATAAACCATCATCAGTTGAATCAATTTCATGTGGTTGTTGTGATGTTGCAAATAAAAGATCATTACCAACATCTTCATCATTATTGTTATCATCACTTATTTTATTGGTCGATAGGACAACAGACCATTTATCATTAGAAGGATCAGTGACATAAAACACTTGTTGAGCTTGCGACGCTAAAATAAAAGGCTCGTCTTTGTATCCCACCCTATTAAAATCGACAAGCAAGAATCCTGACTCATCAATCCGAACGCCATTATTATTATCGACCCACTTGCAACCAAATATGGGAACACGAAACATTGTGTAGTCTAACTCCCATATGCGCTCGATAACCCCAAAATATGATAGATTTGCATATATTGGGTTTTTGTCTTTTGCACTTGAGACATGCATCGCTTCAGCTACGAGAGTGACTCCACTATTTTGCATAGTGGTCTGATCATCTTGTTCTTTGGTATAAAATGTGTAGCCGTTAATAACATAACCAGTGTAAGAAAAGACATGTAAGCTCGGACCATTTGCTAGCCACCTCAATCTATTTGAAATTGATCCGGGGTCTATATCAAATTTTGACATTATGTGATTTTTTAACCATGTTACAAAACTTCGATTGTGCTCTCGAGTTATCCAATTTTGATTCCTATTCATGTTCAAACGAGATAACTGATCAATGTGTATTGTAACATACGGTTGAACCTCATCATCATTGTGCAGAACATACAATTGTGCCTGCTCCCATTCTGTCCTTGATATAGTCAGTAGTCTCCTTCCAGTTATCCCTTCTCCTGATAGTCTTCCCGAATGACGAGACATGGGAAGCCCTATGGATTCAACATTGGACAGATATTCAGTACAAAATTCAGCAGCCTCTTCAACAATGTATCGTTCAGCAATACAACCTTCTGGTCGACTTCTACTTTTTACGTACCCTTTTAATATTTTCATATATCGTTCTATCGGATACATCCATCTCATATAAGCTGGCCCACAAAGTTGTGTCTCCTTAACCAGATGAACAGTAAGGTGAACCATTATATCAAAAAACGATGGTGGGAAATACATTTCAAGCTCACACAAAGTAACAACAATTTCCCTCTGCAATGTCGGTAATTTCTGAGGGTCGATCACTTTACTACAAATTTCCCTGAAGAAGAAACATAATCTAGTTAAGGCTAGTCGAACTTTTTCAGGTAAAATGGAACGTATACCTATTGGTAGCAAATGCTCCATTATAATATGACAATCATGGGTCTTCAAACCTTTTAACTTGAGGTCTTTCATACAAACCAAATTTTTAATGTTCGAAGAGTATCCTTCTGGAACTTTAACTTCGTGTAGAAATTTACATAAAACAATTTTTTCCTTTCTAGATAGAGTATGAGCGGCTGGAGGTAGATATGTGCGATTTCCTTTCTTTACTGGAGCCAGTTCATTTCTTATTCCCATATCGACCAAGTCCAATCTTGCATTGACGCCATCTTTAGACTTTCCTGGAACATTGAGTAACGTACCAATAACACTTTCAAATACATTTTTTTCAATATGCATCACATCGAGGAAATGTCTTACATACAATGACTTCCAATATGGCAATTCAAAGAAAATTGACTTTTTCTTCCACCCAGTTTTCACCAGCTCTCCCGCAAAAGGTTTGCCAAATTTATTGGTCAAACCTTGTACTTTTTCAAGTATTTGATATCCAGTCGGTGCTAAAGGAGCTTTACCTTCCTCTGATTTTCCATTGAATGCATTTCTCCACCCACGATACTGATGACTATAAGGTAAAAATCTACGATGTCCAAGAAACACATTCTTCTTACAATGTTTCAACCGCATCCAATTTGTACTCTCTTCACATATAGGACATGCACACTGACCTTTAATGCTATATCCTGATAAATTACCATATGCTGGAAAATCATTAATTATGCCGAACAACATAACCCTTAAATTGAAACATTCTTTCTTATACCCATCATAAACTTCCACACCTGTCTCCCACATACTTTTTAAATTTTCGATTAGAGGAGTCAAGTATACGTCGATATCATTCCCCGGTTGTTTGGGTCCAGAAATTAACAGAGACAACATCATAAACTTACGCTT
The DNA here is from genome assembly GCF_000331145.2 of Cicer arietinum. Classification (NCBI taxonomy): domain Eukaryota; kingdom Viridiplantae; phylum Streptophyta; class Magnoliopsida; order Fabales; family Fabaceae; genus Cicer; species Cicer arietinum. The sequence goes on along the minus strand of NC_021165.2, from coordinate 63,260,007 downwards.
CATACATAACCATGGAGGTAGGTTATATATTACCAAAATCACAGGCCACGTGCTATGTGAGATGCTTTGAAGACCATGTGGATTCATTCCATCAGTAGAAAGTGCAAGTCTTAGATTTCTTGACTCTATCCCGAATTCAGGATACTCGTGATCAATTTTTGCCCATTGTGGGGAATCTGCAGGGTGTCGAAACATTCCATCTCTAATTCTTTCATCTGCATGCCATGTCAAGTGTTTTGAATCTTCTTCACTGCGATACATGCGCCTAAATCTTGGTATTATAGGAAAATACCACACGACTTTTGCTGGAGTAGATTCTTTCTTCTTATATCGAGAGACATTGCATTTCGGACACGCCTTAAGTAGTTCATATTCGTTTCGAAATAAAATGCAATCGTTAGGACACGCATGAATCCTTTCGTAACTCATTCCAATAGAACACAAAATCCGTTTAGCCTCGTAGGTTCGACTGGGAAGTTCATTATCATCTGGCAACATATCTTTTATGAGTGTTAATAATTCCGTAAAGCTTTTATCAGACCATCCATTACTCGCTTTTAAGTTGTACAACTTTAATATCGCTGACAGTCTTGTGAATTTAGTACAACCATTATATAATTCTTTCTCTGCATCACTCAACAAACTTTCAAACATTTTAGGACAATCTCGAAGATCTTCTTCAACTGCTTTTGCAATCTCATCAACTCGGTCCGGCTCATATGTATCTGTATCGAAATCAGTTGAAGCATATGTAGAACTATTCTCAAAATTAATGTTTCCTTTTTTTTTCTCACCATGTCTTATCCAACATGTGTAGCTTTGATCAATTCCATTACATACTAGATGTCCTTCTAATTCATCTTCTCTAACACGTTTTCCAAAACAACATTTTAAACAAGGACAAACTACTCTATTTGGATCTTTTGCATTCTTCACTGCAAACTCAACAAACTCCTTCACTCCAATTTCATACTCTTTTGACAATCGATTGGCTGAAATCCATTTCCTATCCATATTATACCACCTATATAAATGCAGTAACAAAAATAATAAGCTTTCAAAACATATCAACAAGTTTCAAAAAGAAACCAATATCAACTAAAAATTTCAAAACAGAACAGATCATGTGGTATGAGTTTTTGACAATTTTTGACAATTTCAAAACAGAACAGATCATGTGGTATGAGTTTTTGACAATTTTTGACAATTTCAAAACAGAACAGATCATGTGGTATGAGTTTTTGACAATTTTTGACAATTTCAAAACAGAACAGATCATGTGGTATGAGTTTTTGACAATTTTTGACAATTTCAAAACAGAACAGATCATGTGGTATGAGTTTTTGACAATTTTTGACAATTTCAAAACATAACAGATCATGTGTAAAAAATACCTTAGACAACGTAGATGGCCGCACAGTACGTAGAGGATATTAGGGTTCGCAACGTATATAATTATTTGAAAGATGTAGAGGATATGAGGGTTTCCAACGTATATAATTATTTGAAAGATGTAGAGGATATGAGGGTTTCCAACGTATATAATTATTTGAAAGATGTATTTTACAGCGCTTGTGAAAAACGCGCTGTAATAGGTAGTTAAATTCAATGAAAGCGCATGTGTTTTACAGCGCTTGTGAAAAAAGCGCTGTAATAGGTAGTTAAATTCAATGAAAGCGCATGTGTTTTACAGCGCTTGTGAAAAAAGCGCTGTAATAAGTAGTTAAATTCAATGAAAGCGGATGTGTTTTACAGCGCTTGTGAAAAAAGCGCTGTAATAGGTAGTTAAATTCAATGAAAGCGCATGTGTTTTACAGCGCTTGTGAAAAAAGCGCTGTAATAAGTAGTTAAATTCAATGAAAGCGGATGTGTTTTACAGCGCTTGTGAAAAAAGCGCTGTAATAGGTAGTTAAATTCAATGAAAGCGCATGTGTTTTACAGCGCTTGCGAAAAAAGCGCTGTAACACATTTACGAAAGCGCTTCCGTTTACAGCGCTTTTTTGACAAGCGCTGTAAAATCCTTATAACGTGATGTGCAAACGTTATATGACCTACTACAGCGCTTGTTTTACAGCGCTTTACATAAAAAGCGCTGTAATAGGTTCCATTATTTTTAAAATATAATTACAACAGCGCTTGTGTTTAGAAAGCGCTGTAAAATGGGCGCTGTTAAATGTCATTTCTGGCGTAGTGTTTCTATGATCAAGTTAGAAAAATCGTTCCCTATACCTTGACAATTCAAAAATATATGCCTCACGCCTTAGCAAGCACAACATCACATGCTCCAATATTTCTCCTAAAACCATTGATATATCTAAGTCACAAACCATCCTCTTGCAACTCGCAATATCACAAAGTAAGAAACTCTCTCATATTGCATCATATTTATTACTTATTAGAAATTTTCATAAATGTATACCGATGTATAATAACTTTTAAATAGTGCACACATGATTAACTTAGTAGCAAAATTAATGAAAATTAATTAATTTTACATAGAAAATAAATTATTTGGAATACTTTTTTGGGTTAAAAGAACACTTATTTTACAACAAAGGGAGTAACTGACTCCACTCCCTTTGTAATGAATGTCACTTTTACACATTTCATATATAATAAATGATTATCAATAAAATAGAACATATGATTTTTTTTAGTTATCATATCTTGTATATCTTTAGTATTTTTGAATAACTTTTTGAAGTTATGTTTAGAATATTATAAAAAAATTTTCTATACAAATTTTGAATTTTTTAACAATTGATAAATTAAATGAGTTTTTAAACGCTAAAAGTTTCAAAATTCATACTTTGATAAAAAAAATTCTAAATTTTTATAAGGAAGTTTTTTAAACAATCCCTAAATATTATTAAAAATCATTATAAAGAATAAAAACAAAATAATTAAATTTTATAGAAACTAAAAACCTATTTAATCTTAAAAAATATAAAGGATATAAACTTTAATATTGGAAATTTTTTAAAAATTACAATTCTAAAAACGATCTAAAACATATAAAGAAAATAGTGTCAACAGTGTGTTAAAGAGGAAATATGTTACTTAATTCATAGTTTCAGTTATATATGTTTTGAAGTTGACGATTGCTTGAATGCTAAAAAAGAGAAAAAGCATTAAAATAAATAAAAATAAATAAAAAAGAAAGAGTGATTTGTTGAAAAATAAGTTATTTCTTTTGTAGAGATGGGTTTATCTAAAAAACTAGACTTTAGATCCCTCATTTGTTTGTATCTTCATTGTGTTTGAAAGTATTTACCAAGACCAGTCATGAGGTTTTTTGTGCCATGAGCGAACTAAAATAACGAAGTCTCATGATCATTAAAATTGTTACCTTGTATAATTTTTCTTTTCAAAAATATTAATAATCTATTTATTATAATCAATATTCTTTGAAAATCATTTAAAACAAAAATCAAAGTAAAATTATTTAATTTATCTTGTGAAATAGTAGTTTGCAAATAATTAATATTTTTAATAATTTCAACTTAGAGCAATGTGTCTCAAGAGATGAAACAATTACAATGATAGTTAATATTATCCTATAAATTATGCATGTTTTATGAAAATAATTAAGTCTTATCGAATAATTCAATATCATAAATCTTAATTTTGATTCAATTGTTAAAATGTCTCAAATAATTTATTATTCTTTAAATATAATCTTATCATCAAGATGAGAAGAACTATCCTGATTAACATATTAACATATGGTTGAAAATGTTTGCAACGTAATTTCAAATTATTATTGGAGAAATTTACTTTTAAATTAGAAGTTTTTTTTATACAATAAGTTAGAAATTTATGTGATATAAATTTTAAATAAAGAAATAATAATTAAAATATAATTTAATATTCAATAATAGATAAATCAATTGTGTATATTGTGTATTATTTTAATAGAATTCATTATGATTACATGTAATGATGTTTTCTTTACAGCCATTTTAATTACATATGTATCAAAAAAATTATTTTTTTTCATTATTCATGTAAGACACATTATCAATTATCCGAAATTTGACAATTGAATTCATACACCTCAATAAAACAAAAACAAATATTACATATCAATAATAAACATCATTAAAGTAACTTGTCGCTAGATTTAAACAACATAATTTACAATTCAATTAATGAACTATATAATTGTTACAATGGCTATATTGGAATTATAAAATAGTTCCCTAACACACCATGTCACATAAACTTGTATCTCATTGGTTATTGAATTCTTTACTGTGAACACCTATCTTTCAACTTGTATCTCCATTGGTTATGTTATCCCAAACTCGATACCATAGATTTAAATGAAATGATAAACAAATAATGTAATCCCAAACTCAATATATTTGAGTTGAATTTCCTTTTAGCTCATAATTTGTACCAATTGATGAACAAAAAAGTGTAAATGCAATACTTATTCCATAATCGGTTCCTGATAGTTTGTGCTTACTTCAGAATCAGTTCATTGATTGTTACTGATTGATAAAAAACAGAAACCCTAGAACGAAATATTGGCATGAGTATAGAGAGGAAATGTACTTGTGGTTAAATCATAGTGCGGTTTGAGAAAGATTGTGAGAGAGGATGCATTATCGTCACATAAATACCATTGTCGTGGTGGTGGTTGTTGTTGTGAGAGAGGAAAAATCAAGAAATAAAAAGAAAAAAATCAATACAAGCAAAAATAGTGTCCAAAATCTCAAGCTAGCAAAAAAAACAATTTTCATTAGAGTAACATTCATTTCATTAGTTCCTTGTCATCCAAAAATCTAATACTAGCATTATAATACTATATTTTTGCTTGAGAATTTTTTCTGTCTTCATAGGGAAAAAGGCATCTTCACTAGTTTCTAGCATAATCACTAACCAAAGAAAAAAAAGTCAAACACAAGTAACAACATCACCAATAGAGATACAAGTTGAAAGATATGTATTTACGGTGAGGAACTCAATAACCATATATTTAATATATTTAAATGAAATGATAAACAAAAGAATGTAATCACAAACTCGATATATTTGAGTTAAGTTTCCCTTTATCTCATAATATGTACCAATCGATGAGCAAAAAAGTGTAAACACAATACCTATTCTAGAATCGGTTCCTAATAGTTTGTGTTTACTTTAAAATCAGTTCATTTATTGTTACCGATTGATGAAAAATGGAAACTCTATAATAAAATATTGGCATAAGTATCGAGGGAGAAATGTACCGGTGGATAGATCGTTTGGTGGTCTGAGAAAGATTGTGAGAGATGAGGCGTTGTCGTCATATAAATAACATTGTGGTGGTTGTTGTTTTTGGAGAGAGGAGGCGATGTGATTGTTGTTGTTGTTGTTGTCGTGCGTCATGGTTGATGTTGGGTTCGCACCAAAGAATAACATTGCCATCGTTTTTTTGGGTTCGCACTAGCAAAGAATCGAAGCACGAATCATGATTTCTTCATGAAGGTGCAAACACGAGAAATAAGTTTGAATTATGTTTGACTAAGTTGATAAATTTTTCATTATTTGATTAAACTCGAGTAGAAGCAATAACAAACTAATACGTGCAGGAATAAAGTGACACAAGTAATTTATCCTAGTTTACGACTAATTTGACTACATCAGTCCCTTCACTCGGAAGGATTTAAACCACTAATTCGACAACTTGAATTACAAAGCACCCGACCCTCCTGTTAAGACAAAATCTCAATTTAAATGTTTTGATGATAATTAAACAAAAGGTTAATTAAAGACTATTAATTATGATTCTAAATGTTTTGGTATTTAACATGTGCATTTGAGTGTGTTAAACAAGATAGGTATCAAACATTACGAAACTGATCGCATTAAAATCAAAGAAAGCAAAAGCAGTAAAACGAATATTGATCTTGAAGTAGTTCTGGAAAACGAAGATCGATCTTCGTTTTTGGTAGAAACAAGAATAATCAGTTTCTCTGTTAGAGATTGGATCCTGGAAGCTTTATTCATCTCATATCGTCATAAAAGAATAAGCAAGGATCAATCTAAGTCATAATCATTCCAGAATTCGAAGGATCAAAAGATATGCTTCATAAAAAACTTAAAACAAGATCATTCTTCAAGTGAAGAAATTACAAGTACAAGATTGCAAGCTGTAAAAGTACACTGTTGATTGTACTATCAATATAGACCTACACACGTGACTGAAAAGTAAGCAATTATCTCAGACAACTGACACAATCACAAGTACAAGTCAGCTCATCACCAACAAATTCGAAGAACGATCTTGGATGTCAAGAACGTTCCTGGATTTAGCATAATCACTCTTGCTTTATGACTGGCTTTATCCAACCACTCCTTCATGACAGTTGGGCCTATTTCAACGGACATATGAGCTGTCCTAAAGCTCTATTGAAACTTATAAATACAACTTGAAAATAAAGAAAAAGACACAACTCAAAGTGCCAAGAAAAACATCATTCATTCAATCATACTCAAGTGTCTCGATTTCATTCTTAAAGCTTGTTGTTTTAATCTTTGTGTTGTGTTAGAATCAGTATCAACTGAGTTCTATTTACGGAATCTATTTCTCAAACAAGAGTTGAGTAAATACCCAGATTCTAAACATTCTCAAAATCACCACTTTGTAACTCAAGGTTATTTTGTTAACATAAGCTTGAGTGTTTTGTAAAAATCCTTTCATGTGTTGTAAGGTAACTCGCAAAATCCTTTCTGAAATAGTAAGGTAGAACTGACGAAGTCCTTTCTAGGCAGAAGGGTAAAAACTATGTAAAGATCAAGATTGATCTATGAAAAATAGTGTGATAACCAAGAACAATCTTGCCTTTGAGCACATAGTGGAAAATCTCACATTTGTGAGGACTAAACGTAACCCATGTTTGGGTGAACCAGGATATATGCGTGTGTAATTTCTCTATCTCTATCTCTATTTACTTTATGCTTGACAATCAGATTTTATATTGATAACATTGATATTGTTGTTTTTTACTGATAGCGTTTTAGCAAGTGTACTGAATCATTGCAAGTAATAATAAAACGATAGTACCGAGTGTCGAACTCAAGGATTGTGTTTTACTATCGAATTATATTTAATTAATAAATTGAACAAAAAGTTTCTGAATTGATTGAAATAATATTTAAAATTTACAGTAATAAAATTGATCTTTTATAATAAGTATCAGGGATGAGTTTCACTTCGAATCCAACCTTGGTGTCTAATTCGATCCTAGTTACCGGATTCCTTTATTGAATTTTCACCGAATTCTCTTTATTATTCTTGCCCTAATCAAGAATAATTCAATAAACTCATTCATATAACTAGAAATCAAATCAGAAAAATAAGGGTTTCATCTTGTTACACTCATCCCTAACAAATAGGGTTTAGTTACTCATAACAGAGATATAAAAGATAGAGATTAGAGAAAAATTACAAGAAAGATTCATGAATGATTCTTGATAAAACTGCTCCAATGATGTTAGAAACGACCGTCTTTGAGTTTCTATGCTAGGGCACAAGTCTCCCAACTTACCAAGAGTAAAAAATGATCCATAAAATAGTGAAAATTTGCATTTTTATGAATAATGATGCGCGTCGCGCGCCCCAGGCGCAAGAAACGCGCTTCGGGCGCGCCTGGAGAGTGTGACTGGTCCGAAAATGCGCCCCATGTGCAGAAAACGCACTGGCAATGCTGAAAGGCAGGAAATGCGCCTGAGGTGCGGCTGTTGCGCTTCAGGTGCACAACATCTGTTGTCTGGCGTATACTTCATTTTTCTCCTCTTTAGAGTCTGCATTTGGTTCTGGTGTCTTCATGAAAGTTGTAGCTATGGATCTTAGATTTCATTTGCATTAGGTTTGACTCCAATTGGACATCTAAAACTCCAGATATGGCGGAAATACTCCACATATGTCATGTTGATTTCTCACCAAAATCCAGCACTGCACTAAAACAAAGTAACAACGCAAAACTCTGAAAAATCTCTACTTAATCAAGGAAATAAGAACATAAACATTTCATTAAATAAAATAAATAAAATTAACAAAATATATCAAATAAATCCTTAAATTAACTAATGAATAAAAGATAAATAAGACTATAAACAATAAAAAAAAAAATATGCATATGATGAAGAGTCATCATTTACTAACCAAGATCAATCTTCGTTATAACCAAGATCAATCTTGAGTTGAATTTTCAATTTTAAACAGGAATTTTTTAAAGGGGCAGTTATAATTCAAACCCCTTTCCTTATAATTGACATTGTTACTTCACCTCCAAGCCAATCTTCACAAACAACCTGACAATCCCAGACTTTTGAGGAACACACATACCTTGACCCTACTAGCCAAGTCTTCTCCACACATTCTAACAACCCCAGATTGCTGAAGACACACTAACACCACTATCGAATTTAAATACAAATGTTTGGAATTAGAGTAGTTGCTTCTAACAAGTTGATTATAACAATGACTATCACATTCTAAGAAAAACCCTTAGAAAAATATTTCTCATTCGAACAAGTGTTTCTCTCTTTTAACTCTAAGATGAATTTGGAATTTTGAGCTTGAGTTCTTCTAATCTTTATTGTATTTAGATGATGTTTTTTTCAATCTTGAGTATCTATTTATAGATAAAATTAGGATTTAATTTAGTTCTTGTTTATTTCTGAATTGTATCTTTATTCCTAGTTTGGTCAACATTGATCTTATTCAAAAATAATTATGAACAAGAATATTTTTGATAATATGTACTTTAGTCAATTCTTTATTTTTGAATCCAATATGAGCAGTTCTTCTAGATTGATTATGTTCGTATTCCGTTAAGATTGCATTCACAAATTCTTCAGATTAAACTTCCTTCCTATTGATATGGGTGGAAACATAACGTTGAATTGGTTTTTGAACTTTCACAAGTAGGAATATGACTAAGTTCAATTCAGTATGTTGTCATTTATCAAAATCTGAATCATATGTTTGCAAATAATAAATGTTTCTTCTTGTGAGTCTTTCTTCTTATAAACAATTCTTGATCATTTCTTCTTATAAATAATTTATATCTTGTTGTAGATAAATCTTGATCAAATTTTTTTGTAAATAATTCATATCTTCTTGTTATAAATCCTAATCAAATCTTATTGTAAATAATTCATATACTCTTGTAGATAAATCTTGATCAATTCAACTTGTAAATAATTCATATCTTATTCAAATCTTGATTATATCTTCTTTTCAATTTGGTCAAAGATTTTCTTCAATTATAAATCTAAATAAAATCTTATTTTTTAAGCTTAATTGCAGTTTTGATCCCTCTATTTTAGCTGAATGACGAAATTAGTCCTCCTATTTTATTTGTTCTCACTTTTGGTCCCCAAACAGAATATTGATAAAAAAATACTTGATGAAATGTCATTTTTTTAATGATGTGTCAAAAAAAATGATGATGTGGAAGATTCCATGTGGATTAATTACATTTTATTATTATTTCAAATTTGTAAAACATATTTTCTATTTTTAAACACACATTTTCTTGAATTATGTTTTTGTATTTAAATGATGTAATAAAATAGGAAATGTGTTTTAAAAATTTTGATTAATAATAAAATGTAATTAATCCACATGAAATTTTTCACATCATCTTTTTTTTTACACATTATTTTAAAAACGACATTGCATCAATTTTGAACCAAGATTTTGTTTGGGGGACCAAAATTAGGGACAAATAAAATGAGGGGATTATTTTCGTGATTCAGCTAAAATAGGGGATCAAAATTGTAATTAAGCCTTTTTTATTGTTTTCAAAAACACCAATCTTTTCATACTCTGTAAAGTCAAATATATTGTTCTCATAAAATAATTTTGTTAACATCAAGACTCTAAGTATAAAACTAACTTGTTTTCAACACTTCAAGATTTCCATTTTGAAGATGGTTTTGTTTTCTTCAAGTGTTCTGTTTTGAAGATGGTGAAACGGATTTGCAAGGGTTTCAACATGGAATCAGATTTGTTCAATCAAAAAACAAGAATTTTCATGTTTTTGTTATCACAAATTATAACTTAAGGGTTTAAGTTTTTTATGTATACTTATCCCTATGACAACTTTTATAGAAAAAGTGTTTTAAAAAAGCATTGTTATTAATAAGTGCTCATATCTATGACAATACTTTTTATAAAAAATGATGTTAAATATGTTGTTATTATATAAGTATTTGTTTCTATGACAACGTTTTTTAAAAAGGGGATTTCATAAGAACGCTCTTTGAAAAAGCCCAATCTAAGCTTATGTGTATTTTTAAAATGAAATACAACAACTCTTTTACTTAACAAGTATTGCTAAATTTGTGCTATAAAATTCAAATTTTAGTGTAGTGACTTCCTTGCTCTTGGGAAACAAGTGGTATGTTCTTGCTTTCTTTTTCCATTGAGGAGCCTTTACCTTCAACTATTGGTCAAATTTTCCAGACCCTCTCTTTTGTTGCCACTTAATCTTCCTTTCCTTTTGTAACTTCTTTAAATTGTCTTCAATAATGTAGCTATTGTGTACTATAGTAGAATAATTGGTAAGCTCCATATGAGCTATGTTTCCTCTGATCTCATGCCTCAATCCCCACTCAAACTGGTTTATCTTCCACTCTTCAGTTGGTGCGTATTGCGCATGTGGAGAAAACCTGGTCAATCCTTGTCGCAAGTGCACAAACTCAACTCTTTTTGTCTTATGGCACTTTTAAGATAGTACTTGTCCAAAAAGGCCACTTCACAGTGTTCCCAATTCATTGTTGTTCCTTGAGTCTAAAGATAAGTCTTTGCACTCCTCCACCAATACTTTGTCTATCCCTTCAATAGATAGGCAACAAATGCCACTTTATGTTCTTTAGTACAAGACACTACTTCAAATGTCTTCTTAATCTCATCTAGTTAAGTTTGGGCCTACGAGGGATTGTCGTTGTCCTGGAAGGTTGGAGGCTGCAACTTAAGAAAACCATAAAATACCCTATTGGCATTTTGAGTGTCATCTCTTTGCACTGCTATTTGTTGTACCATATTATGGGTAGTTGTTGCTTGCGTTTGAATAACTTTCATCACCCTTTCACGGGATTCAACAGTAGTTGGTGGAGTTATACTCTCTTTAGGGGTAAAGTTCCTTATTGGTCTTCCTTTTACCCTTAGACTCTTCAGCCATACTTCTACATGCCATACACAAAATACTATGTTGATCAGACTTAATATTAAATGAAATAATAATTGGAATGTATAGTAAAGGAAAACTATTCTAATTCCTAACACATAACCCATAGTCCTATTGAGCTGATATGGCCCTGATACCAAAATGTAAGACCCATTACCAATTATCTAGAATTTGGCAATTGAATCCATACACCTCAATAAAACAGAATCAAGTAATACAGATCAATAATAAACATCATTAAAGTAACTACATTTAACCAACATAGTTTACAACTCAATTAATGAACTATTTAATTAAAATACAGTAGTAGTATTAGAATAATAAATATGTTCCCTAATACAAATTGTTACATCAAATAAAAATAAGGCACTAAGTCTAAAACAAAGCTTGTAAATCATCCTCTGGTACTAGGACTGGGCATGAGTCGTCTTCAACTACTATTGTATAAAAAATAAAAATAGTGAGATAAAATCTCAGTGAGTTCTTAAAATAAAGAGGGATAATTTTAAAATATTTCTTTCAAAAATATGCATAAAACATGAAAACATAATGCATCTCATACCAAAGCTCTCAGCTTCAACTTTCATAAAAGCTTAACTTAAAATATCATTTCTTTCTTAATAATTTTGAAAAATATATGAATGACCTTAAATCTTTTCCTTGGAATATGGAAAAGTTGCCCAATTATCTTAATATGAGTCACTAACATAATTGCGACATGATTAGTAAAGGTGGTCTAGCCAAACCCCAACCAATGTCTTGATTGTTCTCTTTTTCCTATTATTACATGTCTAGAACAAAGAATATGTTGATCAGAGGCAACATGACCAAAAGCAAACAATGACCAAAAGTAGCTTGATCAGAATTATATAATAGAAATTAGAGGCAAATTAGAAGTAGAATATCAAAGGCAAAAACAGAAAGAGAAATCAAAGGAAGAAATATTCAGAGTTGAGAAATGGCATCAGAGGCAACTGGCCTAGAAGCGTAAGTTAATCATCAGAGGCAAAATCAGGAAGAGAAATTAAAGCATAAATACTCATAGTTGAGAAATAGCATCATAGGAAACATGGCCAAATGTGTAAGTTAATCTTCAGAGACACAATGCCCAAAATTATGAATTAGGGATCAGAGGCAGTAATTAAGAAGAACATTAGCGGTAAGAAAAAGAGAAGGCACTGAGGATATATATATCAGTTCCAATTGTAAGTTGCACATCTAAACAATCCTTAATCGTATTTTTCCTAGATTCCTAACTAACTTATCAACATCATCATCACACAATTAAAATAACACCATGCATGATAATTAAACACAATTTTAGGTGCAAATTTCGCAAACACATACATGCTTAAAAGTTCAACTTCCTCATTTTCTCTGAAATTTTCTAACACCTTTTTACCTAGAAATAGTTTCACTAGTAAATGAAGAATTTTTAATTAACTTAACCCAAACCCCCTCATGCTAAAATAATTTAATGTAAGGTCACAAAAATTTGCACTAAAGAAGAAGAAGGTTATGGCCCACATTAGTTATGAGCTTCTCTTTAATTCGAGTTCCCTGCTTCAGTTTGAATTCTTCTGGTTTGGGCTGTGCTTTTCTTGTTTCATTGATTTGCGTCGACTCTCAAAGATGGAGAGGCATAATTCTGCATGCAAGTTTGTTGGGCAAATTTGAGGGACTTTAGTGAACTTTTAGTCTTGGAAGATTTGGAAGAGACGAAAAAATGGAGGATTTGAAAGAGAAGGTGAACAATAACAATGGGATTCTATTTTAAACTAGTTATGGGAAGGAGAAGGGAAAAAAGAGACAATCATTGAGTATTTTTTCCGAAAAGAATAAAAATGAAAAAAAAAGAACAAATTCTCCTTTTTGCCCCTTGGACTTTCCCTGTGTTACCTTTTTGTCCATTTCTATTTTAATTAAAACTCTTTATTTTTAAATTAATGTGTTAATAATTTGAGTACCCTTTATTTTTAACATATTTTAATTAAATAGATTACTACAATTCATGTATTAAATATGATTCTCGGTGTCATGCGTCTTATGTGAGAATAAGAATACTATAAATTTAAAAAGGTAAAGTGATTGTAAATTTGAACTTCATTACATTTATGTATTAATTCAAACCTCAAATAATTGAATTTTTATAAATAATCGCATGAATTTTTATAACGTTCAATAGTTTAAAAAAATATATAACTTCAATTAATAAATGCTTGAAATTTAAATGAATAACTTACCCAATATAAATTATTTTATTTTATTTTATTTCATATATTCATTTGTATTTTTTTTCTTTTTTACATACATAAAAAAAAAATAAAAGATATCGTGTGAACTCAAGTACGCACATATATTTTTCTATTACTAAAACAAAAACATATATCTTCTAAATATTTACGTGTACAATTACAAAACATTGGTATTGCTCGTTATATTTATATATACAATATTATAAAAACAAAAAAGTTGTTTCCCTTTAAATTTGGCTCCTTGGCAGTCGCATCTCTTGACCGTTCTCAACACCACTGTTAGTCTTCCTTAATTTAGATTATGACACAATCTCTTTACTTTAAATTTTTGTTTATAAAATAATTATTTTATAAAATTAATTTTTTTTTCTTTTTATTATTGACAATGACAAAGTATCGCATTTTATTATTGTTAAGGATCTAATTGTCTATAATTTTATGGTGGTTTATGTAAGAAACGAGTTATCCAAATTATTTTTAAAAAAAAATTAAAAATTATGCGATTTTTTCCAGAAAACAAAATAAATCTTTACTATAAAAAATATGAATCTTATATTTGAAAAAAGAAATTCATTTTAAGTAACTACAATGATTTGTTTTAATAATAAAAAGACATGAATTTAATCCTTTTCGGGTTCAATTTTTCCTAACTTAGATTTGACATAATCTTTTCATCTAAATTTTAGAATAATAAAACCAAATCTTAGATATGGCTCGGTTTCCAAGGTAAGGAAGAAGATTGAGAAATCGATCCTTGCCAATAAATCAATACTCCAATTGGACTAAATTAATTGAATCCACTATTATCCAACGTACACCCCATTGTCATGTTAGTTGTGGCTAAAACCATGTCAGATAAAACTGATAGGATATAAAGAATGCACATGATATTAATGATTCTTCCACCACATAAGAAGGAAATTAATTTACTTTGACATAAGAATTTAGATATGAGATTTTGAAACACATAAAAATACATACTATTTGATTATATTTTAAAAACTATATTATTTAATTCAGTTTTTTCATAAGATATTTGTTATAGTTATAACATTTTGGACATAAAATTTAAGATTTATGTGTATATTTTCTCAAGATTTATGTGTATATTTTCTCTTATCTATCAAATTAATGTATCTATCCAATTTTATTTAGAAAAGTCTTATCCTAGGTAGTCATGAGAGTAATGAAAATTGTTTGTATTATTTAACTTAATTTTTTGCTTACAGTTAATTTTTTTAATGCATTGTAGGTTGACTCTAATGTTTTAAGTGATTTATCTAAATGATATTTCAATATATTTTAAAGGATTTTTTAACTATAACAAAATCTAGTATTTGATTAAAATTTTAAAAGAATACAAATAATTCTTATGGTATTCAATTAGAATTATTAAGATTGTTTTAATAATTCAACAACATGCGATGGTATTTAATTAAGATTTTTCACAATTTATAAAATCTTATCTTAAAAAATATATAAATTTAAAAAAAAATGCAACAAAAAATAAATAGATTTTTTTAAATAATATATATTATTTAATTTTTTCGATAAGATATTCGTGGTTATAAGAGTTTGTACACACAATTTAAGTTCATTTACAAAAATAAAATAAAAAAATCCCAAAACTTATCTGTGTATATTCTCTAATTCATCCTATTAATGTCTCCCACCAACTTTATTTAGAAAAGTTGATCCTAAATAGTCTTGAGAGTAGCGAATTTTTTTGGTATTATTTAGCTTATTTTATTGCTTACAATTGAATTTTTTAATGCATGGTAAGTTGATTTGAATGTTTTAGGGAGTGTATCTAAATGAGATTTCAATATATTTTAAAGGACTTTTTAATTATAAAAATTAAATATTATTAAATAATTCAATATCATAAACTATAATTTTGGTTCAACGGTTAAAATATTTCTATAATTTTTTATTTTTTAAATATAATTTTATCATTAAAATCATGAAAACTATCTTAATTTATATAAATTTTAAAATATTTGGAATGTAATTTTAAATCATAATCAGAGAGAATAATTTAAATTTAATTTTGTAATTAATCTACGATTTAAAAAGTTACTTGTAAGTTAGAAGTTTTTTCTGTATACAATAAGTTAATAGTTTAAAAGTTATGAATTAATTAAAGAAAAGTTAAATAAAACATATGTAAATAAAGTAGAAGAAAATCAGGAAAGTATTAACCATACCAAGATTAAGAAATACAATGTGAAAATTTAGAACGCATAGAGAAGATAAAAAGCTACGAGAATTTTTAAGTCTATTTTAATCGGTTACCAATATAAACGTATTAAAGTTTTAAATATTTACAAAATTACCACCGTTTTATTTTATTAAACCATTTATTCGAGTAACCGACTTAAACATAAAAGATGAATATATTAATTTTTATTTTTACTCATTTTAGTTCATCGCTTATTCGAGTAACCGACTAAAACATAGAAGATGATGACATATATTAATTTTTATTTGTATTTTTACCGTCTCTATTAAACTGGTTGCCAATATAACTATATTAAACGTGTTTTAAATATTTACAATATTATTTTCTCTTCATTTTGTTAACTCATTTAGGCAACCGACTTAAAGATACTTTCACCTCATTTGTTAAGTTTGATTTGACTTTAAAAACACATATATTTTTAAAGAGTGCTTACAACTAAAGACAATATAACAATTTAATGTCAAAAAAAGTATATTTAGTATCTGTATCAAATATTTTCAAGTCGTATTCATAGATATTTTAAATTCCCTAAATTCCCTTAAAAATTTAACTAGTCAATTATAACTCGTGAATTACGCTTATTTTGTAATTTGACTTATTAAAAAAATATCATGAGCTAAAGAACAAAGTTCATCGAAAGATAAAGTTTCAAAATTATGAGATATATCATGAGAACTTTCAAAATAGATGAAGTTTAACTAAAACACAACTAGAATAATGTGCTTCAATTCCATAAGTATATCTCAAATTAAAGATATAAAACCAAACATATAGAACCAAATTAAACATACAGTAAGAATGATAGTATGAACCATTAAATCCTTGAACAACTACAATTTATTTAATATAGAAATCAATTTATTTAATAAAAATAAAAATTAAATCCATTTCGATTTATTGTCCCTTTGCTACATGTTATTACTTGTATTTGACTCTGTGCCAAGACAAATCAAATTTCATCGTTTAGTAACTAGCCTTTAATCATTTATCAAACACAATTAGATTTGAACACTATGATTTCATAAAAACACCACTAAAAAGAGTGTGTTTAAAACAAAATTAACACAAGTTTTTTCAGCATTGATCCAAATCACGGTGAGCAAAAATACATCAATGCAAATACCTATATTACAAAGTTCAGAACTGGCAAAGGAACAAACAAAACTCCAGATACTGAACTTTAAAAAACTAAAGTAAAAAAGATTTCATAAAGAGAAAATAAGCTAAAATCATAAAAATAGTCCAAAATTGTTTAAAGCTTGTCTTCAAACTCAGAAAGTGGAGTCATCTGCTCCTTCAAACCCTTCCTCTTGCGAATATCAATAACAAGTGTTGCAGCTTGCGATCCAGCCTCCAATGGATCTGATGACATCATATCCCAGTGATCAAACACACACTGAGGAAAAGCTTGCCCAGATGTTGCAGCCCTTAACTGGCTAGAGAATCCAAAGGACTCGACGACAGGAAGGTATGCTTTGATGTTGTACAGAGGAGTACCAGGCCTCTGCATTTCTTCAAAGACGTGTCCACGTTTCTGGTTAAGAACACTATAGATACCACCAAGAGCTTGCTCAGGAGCCTGGATTTCCACAAGATAAACAGGCTCGAGAAGCCTGGGTTTGGCTGTCAACTGTGAGGCATAGAAGACTCTTCGGGCAGTAGGAATAATTTGACCACCTCCTCTATGGATAGCATCAGTGTGGAGGACAACATCACATACTTCAAAGCAGATGGCTCTCATGTTTTCTTCTGCCAAAGCACCTTCTTTAGATGCCCACTGGAATCCAGCAACAACAGAATCCTTGATTTCATTCAAGTATTGGACTCCCTTACACATATCAACAACCATGTTGGGTCCAGTGGTCTCAGGTCCAAAACACCAAATTTTCTTGGCAAGATCCTTATCCCAACCATACTGTTCTGACAAGATTTTAGACCGGATTTTGGGGTCATCCCTTGGTCCAATTGTGCCTTCATCGATGGCCTCTGCAAGCCCGTCTTCCAATGGTCTTGCTTCCATGTACAACCTATTGTGCTTGTTGGGTGATTTACTCATCACAGTGCGGCATGATCTGTCAAGAACAGTCTCTCGGAATGACACAACAGGGTCAGATTTAATAATCTCAGCTCCACCCATGAAATCATCTTGCAAGTCCTTCAAACAAATCTCAAGATGAAGCTCTCCTGCACCAGCAACAATGTGTTCCCCAGATTCCTCAATAGTACAAACAACCATAGGATCTGACTTAGCCAGACGTTTGAGACCTTCAACGAGCTTGGGAAGATCTGAAGCAACCTTGCACTGAACAGCAACACGCACAACAGGTGAGACAGAAAACTTCATAGCTCGAATAGGGTGGGCATCAACTTCCTTCTCATTTGTCAATGTAGCATTCTTGGTGATAAATTGATCCAAACCAACCATAGCAACGGTGTTACCACAAGGCACATCCTCAACAGTCTCCTGTCTCTTTCCCATCCAAATGACAGTTCTCTGAACACTTTTCACATACAAGTCTTTCTTCTCACCAGGGACATAATTTGGTCCCATAATTCTGACCTTCAAACCTGTTGAAACCTTACCAGCAAATACACGACCAAAAGCAAAAAACCTTCCCTTATCAGATGCGGGAATCATCTTCGAGACATAAAGCATAAGAGGTCCTTCAGGATCGCAGTTTCTGATAGCAGTAGCATATTGATCATCAAGGGGACCCTCATACAAATTCTCAACACGATACCTCTGAGCAGTTGATGGAGAGGGAAGATGAAAGATCATCATTTCCAAGAGTGCACTGCTAGCTGGGAGCCAGGTTTGCATGACACGTTTCATCAACGCCTTACCCATCAGGTCTTTCTCCTCAGACTTCATGGTGACCCCTAGCTTTGTTAGCATAGGCCACAACTTATCCTTCTGATCATTCATACAAGTGTTAATAATCTGCTTGATAGGCTCATAACAGAACTGAACAAATCCACGCTTGCAAGATGGTGAACCAGTATTCTTTGTGGTCCATTTTTTTGTGGCTGGATCAAAGAAGTTTTCACCCCAGAGCCTCTCCATCATCTTGGATTCATCAACACCAAACTTTGAGGCATACATTTTTGCAAAGTTGGTCAGAGTAAAAGCCCAACCATGCAAACCAGCAGAGAAAGCAACTGTTCCTTTCTCAGGATACACCTGAACATCACCAAGCAATGGATCTTCATAAGTAGCCATAATCACATTAGCGTTCTCAATAACCCTCTGAAATGTCTGATAAGCCTCCTCTCCATCCACCTGGAGTTCAAGGAAGCATCTATCCATCTTGTTAACGGTTAGAACAGGCCTGATCCTTTCACCAAGGGCCTGTCGCAGCACAGTTTCAGTTTGGACACAAACACCCTCAACACAATCCACCACCACTAGAGCTCCATCAGTAATACGGAGTGCAGCAGTAACCTCAGATGAGAAGTCGACGTGCCCAGGGGAATCAATGAGATTAATGAGATACTCATTGCCATTGCGCTCCCCTTTGTAACTCTTCAAAGACTCATCGGACATTTCATAGTATAGAGAGATACCGGTAGACTTAATAGTGATACCACGCTCAGCTTCATCTGCACGAGTATCTGTCATCCGGACATCTCCAGCAACCTCCTGTGCAATAATTCCAGCAGCAGCAACAAGGGAATCTGTCAAAGTTGATTTTCCTACAAATGGAATAAAAGAAAAAGAATAAGTAACCATTTTCAGACAAGAAAATTAGTTCTTATAACATGACAAAATACTACAATACACTGATAAACAGTTTTACAGTTGTATGAAAAACATTCAATGTCATTATCATTTGCAAAAGATCCTAAGGGAGTATTAGTAATTGGAATAAATATTAGAAATAGTTTTTCTTTATGAAAGATTTAAAAAAAACACATTTTTTGGTCAAGCAAAAACAAAATTTAAATTATATCTTTATCTTGATAAGATAAGTGGAAACATCACAACAACCAGTAAATGACCTCATAGAGAAAGTGACAATAAAGCAGAAAAAAAACAATCTACTAATCCATACCGTGATCAACATGAGCAATGACAGACATATTACGAATGTTGTGCTTATAGTCCATAATGCGACGTAACTCATCAGCTGTGAACTTCACCTGCAAATACAAACACGGATCAGAGTTCAGACTATAAATAATAATTAAAAATAAATAAACAAACAAAAAATGGATTGAGCGTTGTTCATCAACTTACCATTTTGACTAGTCTCTATAGTCTGCAAAGGAGTCTGTTATAGCTGAAAGATCAAATAGTTTAGCATATAATAGTAAAATATTAAGAGAGATGAAATTAAATCAGAGCTATTGTGATTACTCTGCCAAAAGTCCATACATTTACATAATAAAAACCAACGTGCTTCAATATGAGACAACTGATAATAACCAAGTAATAAAGGCTACTGAATTTACAGGCCAACAACACTCCAATTAATCAAAAAACACAACACTTGTTGCAGCAAGATTAATTCAGATTTGCAAAAGGCATTACGAGAACACACTCATCTCAGTGTATAATTTGTGATCGTTAAAAGAACAATTCCAAAAAAAACCATATTAATTTTTCCCTTCAAAATGAAAACACAAGTGACCTAAAACCACAGAACACATAACCACAAGAATTCTAAAAAAAACAGAGAACCGGTTTATCCAAATCAATTCACAGAACCCGTTCATTACAAATAGCAAACAGATAAGAACAAACAAATCACAATCAAATCATTGCCAAAAAAGTTCCATGGGAAGAAAAAAAAGAGAACCCGGTTTATCAGAATCAAAAGCAAACAATTTCAAAGAACAACAAATCACAATCAAAGTAATATCACATAACTTTCATGAATAAAAATTACCGGCGAGAAAGAACAGGGAAGCGGCGAGAACGAATAAGAAGAGCTCCCCTTCGCAGCCGCAAGAAACAAAACCCTAAAAAGTGAACTGTGAAACTGAAGTTGCGAACTATTAACACCCGTATACAGACTGACCTTATAAGGTTGCTGATTTGCGGTATAAAAATTGGGAATTTGTTTAGAATACCCTATACTATAGTCTACTTAATATAAGAAAAGAATATTCTACTCAATCTACTTATTAATTAATATATCTGCTTTTAATTATTAACTAATTAATATAAGAATTAAAAAAGTTGATTGTAAGACCCATAATTTTAAAGTAGCTTTATGTATTTTTGGTGTATTTTGGATTTTGGCACTTTTTAGCCAAAGTTAATAATATTTTGGAGTTTTTATAATCAAAAAGATATTTTGATGCCGATTAGAATTTCTCGTCGATAAATAAATTGAATTTAAGTGCGGTGAATCCTTTACGGAGAACTTAATGCGTTACGGGTGAAACGGAAATTTAACAAATATCTAGATATTTATTATATTTATATTTATTATATATATATACGGTTGCTTGGAGGGAAAAAGAAAGGAAAACTAGAAGGAAGGAAAAGGAAAAGAAAATAGTATAAAAGGGAAAGAAGGAAAAAGGAAGAAAGGAAAAACAAAGGAAAGAAAAGAAAGGAAAGAAAATCGAAAAATTTCATCTTCTTCCTCTGAACCGCGAACCGATTTCCCTCCTTCTCCCATTTTCATTTTCGTTGCTTTCTTTTCTTCAAAACTAGTAACCCAAGGTTGGGTGAGTGTTAGAACAAAGGTTTCGCAACTCCACTCTTCCTCTTTGATCCGAAAACGAAGAAAAACGGTATTTGAGATTCAAACACAAACCCCTCCGTTTCTTCTAGATCCAAGCTTCATTTCGCGAAGAGTTAGAAGGGAAAGTTGCTCACCACCACGCCACGGTGCTAGGGGACCAATTTGGAGGCGACGTTGCGAGCAAAGATTTTACCGGCTTTACTCGCGGTACCGGAAAATCACGTTGAAGCTAACGTTAAGGTAAGGGCTCCTTCCAAACTTTTAGTTTGCACCTAGGGCCTTATCTGTGGTTGTGTGGGAAGGAATTTGTTAGGATTTAATGTATCGATTTGGGAAAAAACGAATCTAATGCGTTACGGGTAAAACCTTAGAGTTAGGTTTTGCTTATATTGATGAATGTTTCGTGGTAAATGAATTTGAAGTCATTGTGTATGACTATGAGTAAATGAAGTCTGATGCATTTGGGTGTCATGTTGTGTTGAATTGTGTTCGTTGTATTTGGGGGTTCCATACTTGATTTTTGTTAATTAGTGTGTTTGTTGTGAATTATGGTTTGAATGTGAGAGTATGTTTGAGTTTGTTTCTGTGGAATTTGAAAACCATTAGAGTTAAACGAGAATTAAAAATGGGGAATCTCTTAATGTCTCGGTTACTTAACTATCGTTTTTTGAAAATCGTTTCAGTAAATGAGTATTAAGAATGGGGAATCTCTTAATGTCTTGTTTACTGAATGTTTTGTGTGAAAATCGTTTAAGTCAAAAGTATATTAAGAATGGGGAATCTCTTAATATCTTATTTATTTAATGTTGTTTTGAAAATCGTTTAAGTTAACTGGGCGTTAAGAATGGGGAATCTCTTAATGTCTTGGTTACTTAATGGTTGCTGTGAAAGTCGTTTAAGTTAAATGGGTATTAAAAATGGGGAATCTTTTAATATCTGCATTTGCTTAACGATTGTTGTGGATGGAGTCTGTGTATGCTCATGCATTTCATTTTGGTAAATTGTGTTGACCCGTGATAGGTGACACCTTGCTAAACTGTACTGACCCGTGATAGGTGGTACGTTTACGATTTACGTTTTTGGTAAATCGTGTTGACCCGTGATAGGTGACACCTTGCTAAACTGTACTGACCCGTGATAGGTGGTACGTTTACGAGTTACTATTTAGTAAATCGTGTTGACCCGTGATAGGTGACACCTTGGTAAACTGTACTGACCCGTGATAGGTGGTACATTTACGATTTACATTTTTGGTGAATTGTGCTGACCCGTGATAGGTGGCACCTAGGTAAACAGTACTGGTCTGTGATAGGCGGTACGTTTACGATTCACGCTTTTTCTTTTAGTAAATCGTGTTGACCCGTGATAGGTGACACCTCGGTAAACTGTACTGACCCGTGATAGGTGGTACACTTACGATTCCCGCTTTTTCTTTTAGTAAATCGTGTTGACCCGTGATAGGTGACACCATGGTAACTGTACTGACCCGTGATAGGTGGTACACTTACGATTCCCGCTTTTTCTTTTAGTAAATCGTGTTGACCCGTGATAGGTGACACCATGGTAACTGTACTGACCCGTGATAGGTGGTACGTTTACGAGTTACTATTTAGAAAATCGAGTTGACCCGTGATAGGTGACACCATGGTAACTGTACTGACCCGTGATAGGTGGTACATTTACGATTCCCGCTTTTTCTTTTAGTAAATCGTGTTGACCCGTGATAGGTGACACCATGGTAACTGTACTGACCCGTGATAGGTGGTACATTTACGATTCCCGCTTTTTCTTTTAGTAAATCGTGTTGACCCGTGATAGGTGACACCATGGTAACTGTACTGACCCGTGATAGGTGGTACGTTTACGAGTTACTATTTAGAAAATCGAGTTGACCCGTGATAGGTGACACCATGGTAACTGTACTGACCCGTGATAGGTGGTACGTTTACGAGTTACTATTTAGAAAATCGAGTTGACCCGTGATAGGTGACACCATGGTAACTGTACTGACCCGTGATAGGTGGTACATTTACGATTCCCGCTTTTTCTTTTAGTAAATCTTATTGTGGAAATCTAGGCTTTGCCCTCAGATGAGAGTCAGGACGGTCCTACCGGTTCATACCCTACGGACGGGAATGGAGATGGGAACGCTTGACTGCAGTTACGTTAGGAGGATCTCACAGGGCGCGTGGAGATCACTCAGGGTGTATAGTTTTTTGGTAGGATGATCAGATTAGGATGATGTATAGGGACTAGGTGTCCTTCTTTTTGGATTGGAGTATTTTTAGTTTGGAAAACTGTACTTATACTAATATTGTCAGTTTGACATCTTATTTGAATGGGTTCCATGTACCATTTGTTGTTGTGTAAATGTTTTGGACTTATAATTGGAGAAACTTTTCCGCTGCTTGTAAATTATATTGACTCAATTATTTATCCAAAGGCATTTCCTGATTTAATTCTTTGTTTGTTTTTAATTACTTTTTAAAAAAAAAAATATACCCTCGCTTTGAAAAACGGGGTGTTACATTGATCGAAAACATAACTGCCCTTATTAAACTCATTAATTTAAAGAAATTTTAGTCGGAATAAATAAAATAAGTTTAAATATGTTTTTGGTCATATAAATATAATAATTTTTAATTTTAATTTTTAATTTTAGTCCTTGTAAAAAATATTATTTGATTTTTATCTATATAATATTAGAAAAATTTATTTTTTGTCTTTAACATCAAGTGGACGTTACAAAAAATATTAATTGACAAAGAAAAACGTAGACAAAAAAATTAAATATGTTTTTAATCCCTGTAATTATAACAATTTTTCTGTTTATGTCTCTGATTTGTTTGGATTTCATCATGCAATATTCAAAAACTTTATTTTTAGTTCTTAACATGTTACAAAAATAAAATCATATACTTATTTTATTAGAAATAAGTATACAAATTATTTTTATTTGTTATTTAAATATTGTTTTGGTTAAATTTGTTTAGAATAATTATTTAAATTTCTATTTCTATCGGAGTTTGTATACTTATTTTACTAGAAATAAGTATATAATTTATTTTTATTTGTTATTTAAATATTGTTTTGATTAAATTTATTTAGAATAATAATTTAAATTTATATTCTCATTGGAGCTTGTATACTTATTTTATTAGAAATAAGTATACAAATTATTTTTATTTGTTATTTAAATATTATTTCGATTAAATTTATTTATAATTATTATTTAAATTTGTATTTCCATTGGAGTTTGTATACTTATTTTATTAAAAATAAGTATACAAATTATTTTTATTTGTTCTTTAAATATTTTTTTGATTAAATTTGTTTAGAATAATTATTTGGATTTTTCTCATTGGAGTTTGTATACTTATTTTATTAGAAATAAGTATACAAATTATTTTTATTTGTTATTTAAATATTATTTCAGTTCAATTTATTTAGAATAATTATTTAGATTTGTATTCTACGTTTTCCTCTATTTGTCGGCTCATGTTTTTGTAATATTTATTTGACGTTAAGGACAAAAAATAAATTCTTTTGAATATTGCAGGGATGAAATCCAAACAAATATTTTTTAGAGACTAAAACTTAAAACTGTTTTATTTACGGGAACTAAAAATATATTTAAACGTTTGATTCATGTTTTCCTATGTCAATTACCGTTTTTTGTAATGTCCACTTAACGTTAAGGATCAAAAATAAATTTATCTGATATTATATAGATGAAATTCAAACAAAAAATTTTACATGAATTAAAATTAAAAACTATTATATTTACAGAGATAAAAATATATTTAAACTTTTTATTTTATTTTATTTATATATTTTTTTAATATCAGTAAAATGATAAAATCACTCCTACATTACCATACATACATAGACACTAATATGTTACAACAGCCTTCACAAAAAGACTTGAAATAACGAGTATACGATTATATTTATTAGTTCTAATACTATAGTGCTAGTAGTAGCTTGTGTGGTGTTGCAGTCGCTCTCAGTTTCTCGTGGGGTTTAAGACTTCAGAAGTTGGACTTAAAGGTTTGTCAAGCCGGACAACTATAACAATTAAATATTATTTTTTTTACAATGCAACTTATTATTTGACTTTTATTCATGACCTCAACATGTGGGTCCCACTTAAAACATGGACAAGGAAACCCAAATTTTTACAAAATTATATGTAAAATCATATATCCATTTTAATAACCCTAGTAAGTTTGGATTTGTGAGAGTGAATGTACCTTCTCCTTATATATTAATCGTCAGTTGTTTTTTTTTTTTTTTGAACATGTGAGATTCTAAATGAATACGTTTATTTTCAATTGAAATTTATATCTCTCTTTTGACTTTTTCTTTTCTCTCTTTTTCTTTCTTCATTTCTTTTTAGATTTTAAAATTAACAAGAAGAAGAAAATTGTGCATTGAAGATATCAATATCATCCACTGATTTGTCTTGGTTTTACTTTTCTCATAGTAAAAGATAATTTGTAGTGGCACTAGGCGAAAAATTGCATTTTATAGCGCTTTTTTTAATCCATTTACAGCGCTTTTTCAAAAAAAAAAAACGTTGTGGAATCGAGCGTTGTAAAAGATACAACAGCGCTTTTAAAAAAGCGCTATAAAACATGTAAATATAATGCACGCTTGTTATGCACATTTTACAGCGCTTTTTCAAACAAGCGCTGTAAAATGCACACCCATTATATAAAATTATGGGTCTGCATTTTACAGCGCTTTTGTGTGTACATTTTACAGCGCTTTTTAAAAAAAGCGCTGTAAAATGTGTTTTTTTTGTTTTTTTAAACGCTGTAAATTAAATATTTGAAATGAAAATCACTTTTTAGCTTTTTATGACATTTTTTTAGAAAACGCTGTCTTTTATCTTTTTATCCAAAATCAGTTCACAATCAGTGCACACAACAACAAAACATATTCCAAATACCATAAGCAGTTCACACAATCAGTAGAACAGAAAACAGAACTCTGTAACTTAATTAACATATATGTAACTCTGTAACTCTGTAATTTACAACCTAATTAACTACATTCAGATACATATATATAACCTAATTTACAACCTAATTAACTACATTCAGATACATATATATAACCTAATTTACAACCTAATTAACTACATTCAGATCCATATGTATGTTCATATATTGTGTCATATGATCATATACATATAATAACTAACAAAATATACATAATATGCATTAGCTACCATATAATATTCAGATCCCTTGCCCAGCGGCAAACTATTTCCCAGAAAATCAAATAATTTGCATGTCAAGCACATACTGACACCAGTCTTCCTTTAATTCCATCAGATCTTCCTCAGAATATGATGGACTGGAATTGTCAAAGTACTGCAATATAAAAATTGAACATATTATATTAAGTTAGTATCAAATATATAGATAATTTATATATGAAAATCATATAATGAAAATACCGTACCGTTTCTGGGATAATAGTTTTATTCTTCTCAACAATCTCTTTCATGAATCTCAATACGTAGTACCCACAGTCGATGTTGTTTGTTTGACGAGGGCACTTTATTGGGGTCCATGTAATGTTATTAGACTTTTGCTTCGACACTGTAGCACCTCTTTGAGCTCGAAAAACTTTTAAGGCACTATCGAATGAATAAATGTGATTATTATAGCATGAACAAACACATTATATATATATATATATATATATATATATATATATATATATATGTAAAAGGCGTAAAAGGCATTCAAATAACATAATAACACACGGAGGTCTTTTACAGCGCTTATTTGTCAAAAGCGCTGTAAAAGAGCCTTTTAAGAATTTAACTAAAGAAGCCTTTTAGAGCGCTTTACAAAAAAAGCGCTGTAAAAAGGCTTATAAAAAGCGCTGTAAAAGTGTTACGTATATATAACAGTTACCTCTTCAGTTTCCTCTTCATTACGTAACCTTCATCTCAACCTTCATTTCTTCTCTTCTTTTGCAAACCCTATCATCCCGTCCTTTACGAACCTTATTTCCACGATCATCTCCTTCATTTCGAACCTTATTTCCATCCAAGATCATCTCTCCCATTTCACACAATATATTTTCATTGAAATACGTAACCCTCATTACGTATTTCTTCAAACCGTATTTCTGTGAACCATATTTCTGTGAACTTTCTGCAAACCCTCTTTTCTTTGCATTTCGTCTTTCTTCGAACCATCATTATTCAGGTATTGATGTTATTAAATTTTTGTAATCATTAGAATGCATGTTGAGCTTTTTTAAGATATACTGATACATGTTGAGTTTGTTTATAATAATGCATGATCCATGTTGAGCTTGTTGATGTTATACTAAAGTGCATGTTGAACTTGTTGTAGTTAAATGGATACAAACAAAGATTTAGAAGTTCAAAATGAAGAAGTTGGCACCTCTAAGACTTACGAAAAAGAAGTCAAACGTGGTGCAACTATCATGCAGAAAGTCATTAAAGCAAGGAGTAATGGCATTAAATTTGAGGTATACTATATATACTCTGTTTGCTGTGTGTTTTTTTATCTTTTTTTAGGGTTTAGGGCATGTACTTACTATATGAGTTTATTAGGTTGGCTGGAACGAGAGTGGTCAGCCAGTTGACCCCAACAGCTCCATGTTTGTAAGCTACATTGGGGCTGTTGTTCGTCAAAATGTCCCAATAACAATAGACAACTGGAGAGATAAGGCGTTGAAGGATGCCAAAGATATCATCTGGAATGACATTCAAGTAAATATTTTGATCTACTCTTTTGTCATTTATAATTTTTTTTCTGTAAAATACATTACTTATAATTGTTTTCATTGCAGACCACTTTTGTTCTTGATGAGGAACGAAAGTCATATGTTTTGAGAGTTGCTGGGAAAATCCATCGTGGATTTAGATCCCATCTCTCAAATTTCTATCTAAAAGATAGAGAAGGAAACACAAATGCTGAACCTCCAAAGATATATCAACATTATATATCAAAGGATGAATGGAGTGCATTTGTTTCCAAACGTTCTGACCCGGCGTTTGTCGTAAGTTATTAATTTATTAGCATTTGTGTTTTATTATTCATATTCGTAGCGTATTTTAAATTTTTACACAATTGCTATTTTTTTTTTATATAGAATATTAGTAAGGCAAATCGCGAACGGGCAAGCAACCCAAAACACCCATACAAGAAATCACGTATGGGATATGCACGCCTTGAACAACAAATTGTAAGTAATTAAACATCACTTTTATATAATGAAGTAATTTGTATTATAAACTATAGTGTGTAACTAATTTGTATTATTTTGTTTATGATTTTAACGAATAGAGAAAAGACACCCAAGCCGATCAACCCTTGGGTCGTCATATCTTATGGAAGGAAGCGCGTGTTAACAAAGAAGGAGTGGTTGATAATGAAAATGTCAAGAAAGTTGTAGAACTTTGTGTAAGTATATTATCACTTTAATATTTTTTAATATTGTATTTTAAAAATGCTATTGAACTTATCTTTTTAATGTTACATGTATTTTAGGAAACTATTGAACAAAGTTCTGAAACTCAAGAGGGCAACAAGGATACGTGCAGGGACATTCTTGGGAAAGTGTTTAATGTCCCTGAGTATTCCGGTCGAGTGAGGGGGAAAGGATTTGGCGTAACTCCCAAAAGCTTTTTTCCTCAAGAGAAGCGCCAAAAACCTTCCAACGAGGAAGTATTAGAGAAGCTCAGAATCTTATCGGAGCAAGTGGCACTCTTGGTGAATACGAATAAAGACAAGCAACTTCCGGTTCAGCTCCAACCTGAAATACAAATGGAGAGTGAAACCGGGAGTTGCAACGTCGGTTTGAAGAGTATTCCCGAGGTAATTAATTACTTACTACTTACTTGCTTATGTAATTACTTATGTATTAAACAAACTTATATATTAACTGTACTTATGTTTTAACTATTGATGTAGGGTGTCACTACATGTGTCCTATACTTGTCCTCGCCGACTCAACGGAAGGTGGGAAAAGGAATATTGTACAATACTTCGGGAGAAGTATTGCACAATATTCCGATCCCCGCGGGCCATGTCAAAGTATCGCCTACGGTTGCTTTCGAACCAACTGCACCGTTGCCCATACCGGACAACGATGGAGATATGAAGTTCTTAAGCGACGCTATTGGCAGTTACGTGGCATGGCCCACACACCTTGTTGCCCTCGAAAAAAAGATTCCCAAGGACAAATCAGTTACATCTCCCGAAAAGGTTTGTCACATTTATTGCCTAAGGTTTTTTATTTTTTCAGATTCAATAAACTAACATTTTACCTCATTTTTGTAGGTCCAAATAAATAAACCACCCCTACAGCCAAAAAAAGGCAGCAGACCTCAAAAATTGGAGGTTAATAGGGCTGCCAAACTACAAAGGCTGGAGGGTAATAAAGCTGCAAAACTTGCAGCAACAAAAAATCTGGATCGGGGAAAATCGGTCGCTGCTGCTGCTGCTCCTAATAAAAGTCAGCCACGCCTTGGTAAATACGGGGCGTGTCTTGACATCCAAATAAAAAGGAACATGGGCAGCAGCAACGATTCGCCCATTGTACAAATGAATCAAGACATCTTTGGAGATGAGTATATTGAGTACCTCGAAAAGGAGCAAATGTACGATCTTCTCGAACATAAGGAGCTGAGTGTTACTGTAATCAGCTTGTACATAAGGTAAAAAATACTTTTAATTGCATTTATTTGTAATTAATTAAATGTATTGGTAATTAATCTAGTTTAAAATTTTCATTGAAGGTTTTTGTACGAGAAGGTCGTGTGCACGAGGAAACTGTCAAATAAATACTCATTCTTGTCTCCGCATAAGATGTCGATGTTCAAACTCGATCCAGACAATGTAAAACACTACATTGTAGATATGTTTTTAAGAAATAAAGAAAGTGATAAATTGTTCTTGGCACCATATAATTCAGGGTACGTAATTTTATCTTTTTTAATTGATGAGAATTTAATTTATTAGTTGTCTATAAACAAAATTGCTTAACCAATTTTTTGTTGTTGTAGGGCACATTGGGTGCTATTTGCAATCAATGCGGTCTCTGAAGTGATATACTATTTGGATCCCGTGCACGGCGATTACACCAATCACCCCGGAATAAAGAATATGCTCGACACGTAAGTAATATTCATTTATTTCTTACATATATATATTTATATATATATATATATAAATATATATATGTAAGAAATAAATGAATATTACTTACGTGTCGAGCATATTCTTTATTCCGGGGTGATTGGTGTAATCGCCGTGCACGGGATCCAAATAGTATATCACTTCAGAGACCGCATTGATTGCAAATAGCACCCAATGTGCCCTACAACAACAAAAAATTGGTTAAGCAATTTTGTTTATAGACAACTAATAAATTAAATTCTCATCAATTAAAAAAGATAAAATTACGTACCCTGAATTATATGGTGCCAAGAACAATTTATCACTTTCTTTATTTCTTAAAAACATATCTACAATGTAGTGTTTTACATTGTCTGGATCGAGTTTGAACATCGACATCTTATGCGGAGACAAGAATGAGTATTTATTTGACAGTTTCCTCGTGCACACGACCTTCTCGTACAAAAACCTTCAATGAAAATTTTAAACTAGATTAATTACCAATACATTTAATTAATTACAAATAAATGCAATTAAAAGTATTTTTTACCTTATGTACAAGCTGATTACAGTAACACTCAGCTCCTTATGTTCGAGAAGATCGTACATTTGCTCCTTTTCGAGGTATTCAATATACTCATCTCCAAAGATGTCTTGATTCATTTGTACAATGGGCGAATCGTTGCTGCTGCCCATGTTCCTTTTTATTTGGATGTCAAGACACGCCCCGTATTTACCAAGGCGTGGCTGACTTTTATTAGGAGCAGCAGCAGCAGCGACCGATTTTCCCCGATCCAGATTTTTTGTTGCTGCAAGTTTTGCAGCTTTATTACCCTCCAGCCTTTGTAGTTTGGCAGCCCTATTAACCTCCAATTTTTGAGGTCTGCTGCCTTTTTTTGGCTGTAGGGGTGGTTTATTTATTTGGACCTACAAAAATGAGGTAAAATGTTAGTTTATTGAATCTGAAAAAATAAAAAACCTTAGGCAATAAATGTGACAAACCTTTTCGGGAGATGTAACTGATTTGTCCTTGGGAATCTTTTTTTCGAGGGCAACAAGGTGTGTGGGCCATGCCACGTAACTGCCAATAGCGTCGCTTAAGAACTTCATATCTCCATCGTTGTCCGGTATGGGCAACGGTGCAGTTGGTTCGAAAGCAACCGTAGGCGATACTTTGACATGGCCCGCGGGGATCGGAATATTGTGCAATACTTCTCCCGAAGTATTGTGCAATATTCCTTTTCCCACCTTCCGTTGAGTCGGCGAGGACAAGTATAGGACACATGTAGTGACACCCTACATCAATAGTTAAAACATAAGTACAGTTAATATATAAGTTTGTTTAATACATAAGTAATTACATAAGCAAGTAAGTAGTAAGTAATTAATTACCTCGGGAATACTCTTCAAACCGACGTTGCAACTCCCGGTTTCACTCTCCATTTGTATTTCAGGTTGGAGCTGAACCGGAAGTTGCTTGTCTTTATTCGTATTCACCAAGAGTGCCACTTGCTCCGATAAGATTCTGAGCTTCTCTAATACTTCCTCGTTGGAAGGTTTTTGGCGCTTCTCTTGAGGAAAAAAGCTTTTGGGAGTTACGCCAAATCCTTTCCCCCTCACTCGACCGGAATACTCAGGGACATTAAACACTTTCCCAAGAATGTCCCTGCACGTATCCTTGTTGCCCTCTTGAGTTTCAGAACTTTGTTCAATAGTTTCCTAAAATACATGTAACATTAAAAAGATAAGTTCAATAGCATTTTTAAAATACAATATTAAAAAATATTAAAGTGATAATATACTTACACAAAGTTCTACAACTTTCTTGACATTTTCATTATCAACCACTCCTTCTTTGTTAACACGCGCTTCCTTCCATAAGATATGACGACCCAAGGGTTGATCGGCTTGGGTGTCTTTTCTCTATTCGTTAAAATCATAAACAAAATAATACAAATTAGTTACACACTATAGTTTATAATACAAATTACAAGTGATGTTTAATTACTTACAATTTTTTGTTCAAGGCGTGCATATCCCATACGTGATTTCTTGTATGGGTGTTTTGGGTTGCTTGCCCGTTCGCGATTTGCCTTACTAATATTCTATATAAAAAAAAAATAGCAATTGTGTAAAAATTTAAAATACGCTACGAATATGAATAATAAAACACAAATGCTAATAAATTAATCACTTACGACAAACGCCGGGTCAGAACGTTTGGAAACAAATGCACTCCATTCATCCTTTGATATATAATGTTGATATATCTTTGGAGGTTCAGCATTTGTGTTTCCTTCTCTATCTTTTAGATAGAAATTTGAGAGATGGGATCTAAATCCACGATGGATTTTCCCAGCAACTCTCAAAACATATGACTTTCGTTCCTCATCAAGAACAAAAGTGGTCTGCAATGAAAACAATTATAAGTAATGTATTTTACAGAAAAAAAATTATAAATGACAAAAGAGTAGATCAAAATATTTACTTGAATGTCATTCCAGATGATATCTTTGGCATCCTTCAACGCCTTATCTCTCCAGTTGTCTATTGTTATTGGGACATTTTGACGAACAACAGCCCCAATGTAGCTTACAAACATGGAGCTGTTGGGGTCAACTGGCTGACCACTCTCGTTCCAGCCAACCTAATAAACTCATATAGTAAGTACATGCCCTAAACCCTAAAAAAAGATAAAAAAACACACAGCAAACAGAGTATATATAGTATACCTCAAATTTAATGCCACTGCTCCGTGCTTTAATCACCCTTTGCATGATAGTTGCACCACGTTTGACTTCTTTTTCGTAAGTCTTAGAGGTGCCAACTTCTTCATTTTGAACTTCTAAATCTTTGTTTGTATCCATTTAACTACAACAAGTTCAACATGCACTTTAGTATAACATCAACAAGCTCAACATGGATCATGCATTATTATAAACAAACTCAACATGTATCAGTATATCTTAAAAAAGCTCAACATGCATTCTAATGATTACAAAAATTTAATAACATCAATACCTGAATAATGATGGTTCGAAGAAAGACGAAATGCAAAGAAAAGAGGGTTTGCAGAAAGTTCACAGAAATATGGTTCACAGAAATACGGTTTGAAGAAATACGTAATGAGGGTTACGTATTTCAATGAAAATATATTGTGTGAAATGGGAGAGATGATCTTGGATGGAAATAAGGTTCGAAATGAAGGAGATGATCGTGGAAATAAGGTTCGTAATGGACGGGATGATAGGGTTTGCAAAAGAAGAGAAGAACGATGAAGGTTGAGATGATAGTGAAGTTTACGTAATGAAGAGGAAACTGAAGCGGTTACTGTTATATATACGTAACCCTTTTACAGCGCTTTTTTATAACCCTTTTACAGCGCTTGTTTAAAAAGCGCTCTAAAAGGCGTCCTTATTTAATTTTTTTAAAGGCTCTTTTACAGCGCTTTTCCCAATAAGCGCTGTAAAAGACCTCATTGTTCAAATAAGCGCTGTAAAAGGTCTCCTTATTTTATTTTTAAAACAGTATTTTACAGCGCTTATTTGGACAAGCGCTGTAATAGACCTCCTTGTTTTATTATGTTATATGAATGTTTTTTTTAAAGCCTTTTATAGCGCTTTTTTAAATGAGCGCTGTAAAAGGCCTTATTGTTTTTGTGTTTTGTTATGTTATTTTTTAAACAAGCTCAACATGCAAAACCCACATAGTAGTAACTGGTCACCACCAAAATCTCTTCCTCTTCACCAAACTCTTCTCCTTTTATGCATCTTCTTCACAAACATCAAAGCTTACTCTTTCACAATTCAATCTCCACCTCAACACCCTTTTTATCTCTTTACATTCCCTTTCCTTCTTAAATCAAAACTTGGTATTCAGGTTCATTGCCATGTTGCGAAAAATAAGTTTGAATCTGATGTTTTTGTTAAAAATGTGTTTTTGGGGATTCCCATGATGCGTACAAGGTGTTTGAAGAAAATCCTGTTAGAGATAGTCATGTTAGGTGTCTGATGAATATTATTTTTAAAGCTGTTTACAACACTTTTTCAAATAAGCGTTGTAAAATGTCTTTTTTACTTATTTTCAAAAGGTCGTTTACAGCGCTTTTTATAAAAAGCGCTGTAAAAGGCCTCAGTATGTTATTTTTGTGTTGGTTTTATTTGGGTTCAATTTTGGATAACTGTAACTCAGACATTTATTCCAATCGAATTGACACTTAATTTACATTATATAAGTGACATTAGTAGCAAACTGTGAGATGTTATAACTAGGATCCCAATATGCTGGTATGTATGGTTTGATTCCAAAAGCTTCTGATATGAAATCTGTTGCTATTCTGCCATATTAGTATATAACACTCAATTCAAATTACATGCATATTTATCGCAATAATTCAGATTACATGCATATTTATCACAATAATTCAGATTATATTCACATTTATCACAATAATTCAGATTACATGCATGGCTTATATAAAACAATTAAACATATACATTAAGATGCCCTTCTTCTTTTCCTGGTGGCATTCACATTTGTTTGTCCATTTACAATACGAAACGATGGATTAATCCAAATTCCCTCATCATGATCATCTCTAAGATATAAACCATCATCAGTTGAATCAATTTCATGTGGTTGTTGTGATGTTGCAAATAAAAGATCATTACCAACATCTTCATCATTATTGTTATCATCACTTATTTTATTGGTCGATAGGACAACAAACCATTTATCATTAGAAGGATCAGTGACATAAAACACTTGTTGAGCTTGCGACGCTAAAATAAAAGGCTCGTCTTTGTATCCCACCCTATTAAAATCGACAAGCAAGAATCCTGACTCATCAATCCGAACGCCATTATTATTATCGACCCACTTGCAACCAAATATGGGAACACGAAACATTGTGTAGTCTAACTCCCATATGCGCTCGATAACCCCAAAATATGATAGATTTGCATATATTGGGTTTTTGTCTTTTGCACTTGAGACATGCATCGCTTCAGCTACGAGAGTGACTCCACTATTTTGCATAGTGGTCTGATCATCTTGTTCTTTGGTATAAAATGTGTAGCCGTTAATAACATAACCAGTGTAAGAAAAGACATGTAAGCTCGGACCATTTGCTAGCCACCTCAATCTATTTGAAATTGATCCGGGGTCTATATCAAATTTTGACATTATGTGATTTTTTAACCATGTTACAAAACTTCGATTGTGCTCTCGAGTTATCCAATTTTGATTCCTATTCATGTTCAAACGAGATAACTGATCAATGTGTATTGTAACATACGGTTGAACCTCATCATCATTGTGCAGAACATACAATTGTGCCTGCTCCCATTCTGTCCTTGATATAGTCAGTAGTCTCCTTCCAGTTATCCCTTCTCCTGATAGTCTTCCCGAATGACGAGACATGGGAAGCCCTATGGATTCAACATTGGACAGATATTCAGTACAAAATTCAGCAGCCTCTTCAACAATGTATCGTTCAGCAATACAACCTTCTGGTCGACTTCTACTTTTTACGTACCCTTTTAATATTTTCATATATCGTTCTATCGGATACATCCATCTCATATAAGCTGGCCCACAAAGTTGTGTCTCCTTAACCAGATGAACAGTAAGGTGAACCATTATATCAAAAAACGATGGTGGGAAATACATTTCAAGCTCACACAAAGTAACAACAATTTCCCTCTGCAATGTCGGTAATTTCTGAGGGTCGATCACTTTACTACAAATTTCCCTGAAGAAGAAACATAATCTAGTTAAGGCTAGTCGAACTTTTTCAGGTAAAATGGAACGTATACCTATTGGTAGCAAATGCTCCATTATAATATGACAATCATGGGTCTTCAAACCTTTTAACTTGAGGTCTTTCATACAAACCAAATTTTTAATGTTCGAAGAGTATCCTTCTGGAACTTTAACTTCGTGTAGAAATTTACATAAAACAATTTTTTCCTTTCTAGATAGAGTATGAGCGGCTGGAGGTAGATATGTGCGATTTCCTTTCTTTACTGGAGCCAGTTCATTTCTTATTCCCATATCGACCAAGTCCAATCTTGCATTGACGCCATCTTTAGACTTTCCTGGAACATTGAGTAACGTACCAATAACACTTTCAAATACATTTTTTTCAATATGCATCACATCGAGGAAATGTCTTACATACAATGACTTCCAATATGGCAATTCAAAGAAAATTGACTTTTTCTTCCACCCAGTTTTCACCAGCTCTCCCGCAAAAGGTTTGCCAAATTTATTGGTCAAACCTTGTACTTTTTCAAGTATTTGATATCCAGTCGGTGCTAAAGGAGCTTTACCTTCCTCTGATTTTCCATTGAATGCATTTCTCCACCCACGATACTGATGACTATAAGGTAAAAATCTACGATGTCCAAGAAACACATTCTTCTTACAATGTTTCAACCGCATCCAATTTGTACTCTCTTCACATATAGGACATGCACACTGACCTTTAATGCTATATCCTGATAAATTACCATATGCTGGAAAATCATTAATTGTGCCGAACAACATAGCCCTCAAATTGAAACACTTTTTCCTATACCCATCATAAACTTCCACACCTGTCTCCCACAGAATTTTTAAATCTTCAATTAAAGGAGTCAAGTATACGTCGATATCATTCCCCGGTTGTTTGGGTCCAGAAATTAACAGAGACAACATCATAAACTTACGCTTCATACATAACCATGGAGGTAGGTTATATATTACCAAAATCACAGGCCACGTGCTATGTGAGATGCTTTGAAGACCATGTGGATTCATTCCATCAGTAGAAAGTGCAAGTCTTAGATTTCTTGACTCTATCCCGAATTCAGGATACTCGTGATCAATTTTTGCCCATTGTGGGGAATCTGCAGGGTGTCGAAACATTCCATCTCTAATTCTTTCATCTGCATGCCATGTCAAGTGTTTTGAATCTTCTTCACTGCGATACATGCGCCTAAATCTTGGTATTATAGGAAAATACCACACGACTTTTGCTGGAGTAGATTCTTTCTTCTTATATCGAGAGACATTGCATTTCGGACACGCCTTAAGTAGTTCATATTCGTTTCGAAATAAAATGCAATCGTTAGGACACGCATGAATCCTTTCGTAACTCATTCCAATAGAACACAAAATCCGTTTAGCCTCGTAGGTTCGACTGGGAAGTTCATTATCATCTGGCAACATATCTTTTATGAGTGTTAATAATTCCGTAAAGCTTTTATCAGACCATCCATTACTCGCTTTTAAGTTGTACAACTTTAATATCGCTGACAGTCTTGTGAATTTAGTACAACCATTATATAATTCTTTCTCTGCATCACTCAACAAACTTTCAAACATTTTAGGACAATCTCGAAGATCTTCTTCAACTGCTTTTGCAATCTCATCAACTCGGTCCGGCTCATATGTATCTGTATCGAAATCAGTTGAAGCATATGTAGAACTATTCTCAAAATTAATGTTTCCTTTTTTTTTCTCACCATGTCTTATCCAACATGTGTAGCTTTGATCAATTCCATTACATACTAGATGTCCTTCTAATTCATCTTCTCTAACACGTTTTCCAAAACAACATTTTAAACAAGGACAAACTACTCTATTTGGATCTTTTGCATTCTTCACTGCAAACTCAACAAACTCCTTCGCTCCAATTTCATACTCTTTTGACAATCGATTGGCAGACATCTATTTCCTATCCATATTATACGACCTATATAAATGCAGTTACAAAAATAATAAGCTTTTGACTAGTAGAAGACATTTAATATATATATATATATATAACAATTTCAAAACAGAACAGATCATGTGGTATGAATTTTTAATTTGATAAAAAAAATTTTTAAAATACCTGAGACAACGTAGATGGCCGCACAGTACGTAGAGGATATGAGGGTTCCCAGAGTAGAGGTGATGAAAGATGTAGAGGATATGAGGGTTCTCAACGTGTATAATCATTTGAAATATGTATTTTACAGCGCTTGTACTAAAAGCGCTGTAATATATAGTTAAATTCAATGAAAGCGCATGCATTTTACAGCGCTTTTCAAAAACGCGCTGTAATAGGTGGTTCAATTATTTTAAAGCGCATGTATTTTACAGCGCTTGTGTAAAAAGCGCTGTAAAATAATACGCGAAAGCGCTTCATGTTACAGCGTTTTTTTGAAAAGCGTTGTAAAAGCCTTATAACATTATGCGCAAACGTCATATGACCCTACAACAGCGCTCGTTTTACAGCGCTTGTCAAAAAAGCAATGTAAAAGGCTCCGTTATTTTTAAAATATATTTACAACAACGCTTGTGTTTAGCAAGCGCTGTAAAAGGGGCGCTGTTAAATGTCATTTTTGGCGTAGTGTGGCACACTTTGCTTTAATTAGGTTGCAACGAGGAGGTTTCGAATTTCTATTATTGTTTATTCATTCTCCATCAAACCCATTTTTCCGAAATTATTTATTTTTCTTGTTCTTGATTGAGTTTCATGTTTCTTTTGAAATTTTGACATCTGGTGTCTAGGGTTTGAAATTAGGTCTTCAAACCCTATTCTGGGTATCAGAGGAAAAAAATATATAAGCTTTTTTTCCTTGTTTGTTTTCACTTAAAATAGTGTTACGGTGAGTCACTTGTCTTTTATCCTTAGTTTTTCTTGTTCTTATGTATGTTAAGAGTCTTTTATTCTTTTAGTTGTTGACCTCAAGATTCCAGTTTCATTATTTTTGTTTTTTTTATTTGTTGCAGATTCATAGGGTAAACCAACCATTTTGTTTGTGTGTTATTTGAAGTGTCTCAATAAAAGCTTATAAAATAAGAAAAATCGTTTGAAGTTACTCACAGAGATGTTTGGAGTCCTAGTAGAATAAACACGTTTTCTATTAAAAAATAATTTATAACTTTTATCAATGATCATACTATAATTTATTGGGTTTATTTATTGAAAGAAAACTCGGAAGTTGGATAGGTTGTCAAAAATTTCTTTAAAATAGTGCAAACTCAATACCGAACGAATATTCAAGTCTTTAGAAGTAACAATGGTTAAAAAATATTTTAATATACTTTTTGTCAAAAAAAAATTCTTGAAAATAGGTGTTGTTAATCAAAGTTCTTGTGTTAATACACCCTAACAAAAATGGAATTGCAGAGAGAAATAATATACATCTTCTTGAGGTTGCTAGAGCTTTATTCTTGGCAAATAAGATTTTAAAATATTTGTGGCGTAAAGCTGTTTTAACTACATCATATTTAATTAATCATATGTCATCTAAAGATTTAGATTTTCTAACCTATCTTGATGTTTTACAAAATTGTTTTCTTTTGACTTGTGTCTCTGCTGATTTGCTACTACATTTATTTGGTTGCACTGCTTTGTTTCATGAATGTAAACAATTTGGCAAACTCGAGCCACAAGCAATAAAATGTGTTTTTACTTGTCACTCTCCAAATCAAAGGTATATAAGTGTTTTAAACCAAAATCAAAAAGAATTTTTGTAACTATGGATGTTATTTTTGTTGAAAATCATTGTTTTATTAGCGACCTGCATCTTTCGAGAGAAAATTAAGGAATATTTATCTTTTGAAAACATAATTACTTTAGGTGATATAGTGTTGTTCTAAAACTTTGAGACTTATACTGATGCATCAAAAGAAAATGCCAAAAAATTGAAATTGGAACTCAATTCGCTTATGAATGAGGTTCCAATAGATTTAGGGCCGAAAATTTCAAATCACAATCACAATGAACAAATTATTGATCTCTATAAAAATGAAGAACCACAAAAAATGCCACAATATAACAACTCATATAAAGAGACACAAAATATGTTTACTACCATTGACCCTATTTGGAATGGAAACTCTTTGAAAGAAGAAGCCATAAATAGAAAAATGAAGGATTCATTCTCCAACCCTTCCAAGATTCCAAACCAATAGATAATCCAACACATTGTTCTGATATAGGTAAGTCTTCCTATGTTCTTAAAAGTCATGTTGAGTATCACGATATAAACCTTCCTATTGCAATTAGGAAACTTGTTAGATCATGCAGAAACATCATTTTCTTATTACTTGTCATACTCAAAATCGTCTTCTTCATTTGTTGTGTTTACCTCTCAATTGTTTGTTGTAGAAATTCCAAGAAATGTACAGAATGCTCTAAAAATTCCAACATAGAAGGACGTTGTTCTTGAGGAGATGAGAGCTCTTGAGAAAAATCAAACATAGAAAGTCATGACTTTACTTTCAGGAAAGAATATCATTGGTTGTAAATGGGTATTTACTGTTAAATATAGTTCTGATGACACAGTTGAAAGATACAAGACACACTTGGTTGCTAAAGGGT
The DNA here is from genome assembly GCF_000331145.2 of Cicer arietinum. Classification (NCBI taxonomy): domain Eukaryota; kingdom Viridiplantae; phylum Streptophyta; class Magnoliopsida; order Fabales; family Fabaceae; genus Cicer; species Cicer arietinum. The sequence continues at coordinate 63,219,095 of NC_021165.2, read as the reverse complement.
TTACTTGGACATATGACATTGATTACTTGGATACTTTGGCTCATGTTGCCAAATTAAATACTATTAGAGCTCTTTTGTCCTTGGCGAGAAATTTAGATTGGTCTTTTAACAATTTTGATGTAAAAAATGTTTTTATGAATGGTTATTTGTATGAGGAAGTATACATGGATAACCTTCCTGGTTTTGAAGAAAAGTTTGGTTCAAATGTGTGCAAAATACAAAAATCTCTTTATGGTCTCAAGTAATCCACAATGGCTTGGTTTGAGAAATTCACTTGGTCGGTAAAAGGCAATGATATATGCAGGGATAATCTGATTATACTCTATTCATGAACTTCTCTAATATTGGTAAGATTGCAATTCTACTTGTCCTCATCACTCTCCCCGTATATGTAGTCGTGCTTGAGATGGAATCGTATACCCAAGCACTCGATGAATGCGGGTAAGGGGAGTCTAACGACGTTTTCGGTTTCAGGGTAACATTCGGTAGGACAAACTCAAGTACAACTTGAGGGAAAACCCCAATTTCCATAATAATGAAAAAAATGTCACTAACTGAAATTAACAATTAACATTTAACAGTTATGTCATGAAGACAAACAATAAACATTTGGTCGTTATGGCATGATACCAAACAGTAACAAAACATGTATATACATATATCATATCATAACAAACATAACTTGCGTGTCAAGCACCCTAAAGCAATGTTTATATGTCAATGCACATGATTCTGGAATTTCCAATCCCTCATTGAAGGGTGTAAATCATAAATGTATCGCCTCTCACATGTCAATACTAATTACTGAGGTGTGGGCATGAGGATGGGTAATTACCCGCAAAATTAAGTGGGTATGGGTGCGGGTACGAGTACTATAGTACCCACCCCGCCCCGCACCTGCACTTATATAAATATATTATTTATTAATTTAGTTATTTATTTATTTATTTATTTATTTATTTATTATATTAGTGTTTAGTTTAATTAATTATTTTCTTTTATGTTTTAACATCTATTAATATCATTGGACCCCTACAAATTTATAATTGAAACATAAACGTTTTGCAAATTTTTTAAGAATCTAATTATGATAAATAGGTAAATAATTGTGATTTTATAACTAATAGTTATATTTTATTAATCGTGACTTTATAATTATACTTGCAACTTTGTATCAATTATCTCATATAATATTGTCGTATGACTTTCAACTTCATAAAGTATTATTATGGATATTTAAATATGTATTGTAACGAGTGTTCATTTGAAATGTTTTGAGTTAGAAAATATTTTGATTTATAATATTTTATGATTAGATTTAAGATATTTGAATAATTTTTAAATTTAATCACAACAATATCATTTATTTATCGATTTTTTTAGTTAAAGCGTGGGTAATAGGTATGGGTACGGGAACTTAAGTACCCAGAGGGTAAGGGTACGGGTATTAAAGTTGATACCCAATAGAGTACGGGAACAAGTATGAGTATTTTTTTAAATCGTGGGTATGGAGATGGGTACTATAGTACTCTACCTAAACCTTACCCATTGTCATCCCAACCTATCACAAATCAGCACGATTTACTAGAGTGCAATCTATCATAGACCTACACGCCTAAAAATCCTCGAAAGGATATCTTGTGGCCCTTCACGATCACAACTAACACCGTGACCCATCACAATCACCACTAACTATGAAATGCATGAGCATACCCTGACATTTTCTCAACAATTATTATGTAAATACAGTTATTAAAAGACTCTCATTTTAATATTCATTACACACTAATAATTTTTTATATTTTTCACAGAGTATACTCAAAACATATTCTCATTAATAAATTCATAAAATGTAGCAACCCATATTATCAATCATGAAATGCATAATTATGTCAATATTAACCATCACATATTCACACATCAATCACACATATATGGTCTCTATGTGTAAACTAAAAATTAGAAAGAATCCTTACCTTAATACAGTTTTTTCAACAACTATTGCTACTACAACCAAACACAACCAAAATCTCGCTCGTGCCAACACCTTCAATCAAATAGTATTTGATTTAGTCAAATTAGTCCATGAGACTTTAACTACCTTACAACCATTTTCTTACTCCTAATCCTGTTATAGTATATTTCACTTAAAAAGTTTACAACGAGTAAGGACCAGTAGTATTATTATTTACAATACACACTTTCAACATATGAAAATATATTTTTAGAAATCAACATCCTTCAAATTTTCAGAGAATTCACAAACAATCATTTGAAACGTCTTAAATTATCTTTCTCAAAATTTTTCACACAACCACAAATTTTCTCAAATTTGCCATAACTCGTTTTTTTTCTTTCAAATAACTACAAGTTTGGTCTAGTACATTTTTAAAGACTAAATGTTCAATTAAAGTATTTGCCTCATAACAACATAACCACACACAAAAAATATCAATAAATATTTTTTTAGTTTCAAAGTTCTAACTCTTTGAAATAGTTTCATTCCTTTCAAAATATATTAAATTCTTTTTTTCTTTTATTATCAACAAAGCTTGTATTTTAATTCATGAAACTTGAAATCTTTAAAAAGAAAAAAGAAATTCTAACTCAAGACTTTAACTTTTACTTAATTAACTTGAAACTTTAAGTAAAATCATGCAAATTTTTCTAAAAATTGAAAGTATAATATAAAAACATGAAATATTTGATAACCACATGAATACTTTCTTGATCATTAATCATAACAACTATTTTTGGAAAGGTATAAACTAAGAAAAATCATTTTTCTTTAATCGCCACAACAACATTAATATTCAGAGTTCTCTCTACGCTAACTCGGTGTCAACGGTCTCAGTTCCTTTTCGAGACTCAAGGAGCTAACTACATAAACATAAAGATTTATAAAAATTTATTCACAATCACAATTTATCCAACCACATCATAGTTCCAAAATTGAATATTTTTATCTTTTAAGTTATATCACTCAACCATTAGTGCACACAAAAAATTTGAGTTAATAAAGTATTCTAAACTTCTTCAAACTCAGTCCAAAAGTAATTATAAGAGTAACATTTTTAACTCTCAACATATTAATTTCACAATCTAACTCTTTGCTCAAACTCATTATTTAGTTAAAATTTGACATTTTCACAACTTTAACTACTCTAAATTTTCTTGTAAAATTTCAACTTACTTTTAAATTCATTTATTTGAAAATAACTCATTACATAACTCAAACACATCAAAAATCAATTTGTTTTTCCAAACCATTACTAACAACATCAATAACAAGGATCACATTTTTATTTTATTTTTAAATAACACACTCAACACCAACATCTTCCTAATTTCACATTAAACCAAATTAATCAAACAAAACCAACAAAACATTATCTCCCCTTGGTTTGAGAGGGAGAGAAGGAAAATGTTTTCATTTCATTTTACTCTTCTCAACAACAAGTATCAAATGATTGGTTAAGAACTCAAAAATTTCACTAATTCCCCCACACATATAAAAGTTTACGAATTTAGAAAAAAATGGAGGGAGTGAGTGTCTCAGCTCAAATAAATTAGCTAACAAGCACCACCTTGTAGAGGGAAGCAACTTTCTTTTCTAACACTTCTTGAATGAAAACTTAGATATAGTAGAAAAATTGAAGTTTGTGTTTTTTTTTCAAACTACCAACACACTATATTATTATTATTTTTTATTTTTTTTGCTAAGAAAAGAAAGAAGAATGGCAGGGAAGCAGAACGAGAGAGAACTAAAAGCAGAGATCGATGGCTTCCTTTTAAAATGATGTTTTTTTTTTTTAACTTACAAATTAAAAAATATATATTATAATTAAATATTTAAGTATATTACTAAAATCATCATTATATTATTTAATCTCTCTTACACACATCACATCAATCACTTCTCAATCTAATTTAATAAAATATCTACTCTCGTCGCAACTCAATTGATAGATGAATTTATCAACATGTGACATTTAAAAAAAATTATCAATAGTAAATTCTCTGTAATAATTTTAAATGAGTCTCCATATATATATATATATATATATATATATATATATATATATATATATATATATATATATTAAACATATTATTAACTCTAACAAAATATATTTTTAGAACTTAATTCATAAAATAAAAATTGGGCTAATAGCATAAGCAATTCAACACAAAGTACACTAAAATTTCATAAATTAGAGTTTAGAAAATTCAGGGTCTTATTGTTGGCAAACTTATTTATCCAGCCTTCACTAGCGCTAACATCTATGTCTCTATGAGTGTTGTAAATCAATTCATATATTCTCCCTATGAAGAACACTTTAAGACAGTTTATCGAATATTAAGGTACTTGAAATCCAATCCTGTAAATGGTTTGTGCTTCAAGAAAATCAATGACAGAGAAGCCTCTATATTTACAATTGTGGATTGGGCTAGATCAATTAATGAGAGAAAATCTACTATTGAATAGTGTGTATGTTTGAGGAAATCTAATCAGTTGAAGAAGTAAGAAATTAGGTGTTGTTGCTCTAAGCAGTGTAGAAGCCGAATTTTGAACAATGGCTCAAGGAATTTGTGAACTTTTGTGAATTCATAAACTATTAGAAGAACTAAAAGTGAAAGTTGATCTGCCCTTAAAACTGTTATGTGATAGCAAAACAACAATAAGTATAGCTCATAACCTTGTGCAACATGATCGAACCAAACACATTAAGATGGACCACCACTTCATAAAAGAGAAAATTTACGTTGAATTTATATGTCTGCTTTTTCTAACTTCTAATAAGCAAATTGCCGATATCTTGACAAAAAGTTTGACAAAACTCAATTTTGAGCAACTCATAGCTTTGTTGGGCATAAAAATAAGTATCTCTGTTTGTTTCTTGTAGTATCTCAATTTTGTCCAACTAATTAAAGATAATTTCAAAAAATAAGTAATATTATGTTTACTAAATATTTTGCACTTATTATTATTTAGTCTAAAAACAAACAAACAAACATTATTGTTGATGATCAAGATCAACAAACAAACATTTTTTAAATGTAGTTTATAAATAAATATTTCAAAACTTAAAATAAAATATGCATTCGAAGTTTTTTTAAGTTTATATGATTGTATTTTGTTTTAATTTTATATATCTGAATAAACAAATAGTTTTTCTTTTATATATTTTAACTAAACAAACTTTTTTTCTTTCCGTGTTTTAGTTTTTTACCTTGACATGTGTGATGGGTTAAGGTGTACTACATAAGAGTATTAAACACACATATCACTAGATCTGAATCCTATCACCATTTTGGATGCAAGCAATACTAAACAAAAAAGCACTTGCAGTGGAAAGGCTAACAATGACAATTTAGGCCACAAACAACAACACAATGTAAGAAAACCATGGGAAATGTATGTAATATAAATTACAAACAAAACCATGGTTATTAGTGAGTGTTTGAGGATACATGACAATCTACTTGGTTTCATTAGAGACCCAACTGAGTTTGAACCTCTAAGATGGTTTTAGCAGAGTACCTAAGCCTTTGTTCCTTTGCTTCATTCATGTGCACATTTGTTACACCAAACACACTTCAACATCACCAATGCCATAAAATCTCTTAGCCAGAATAGAAACAGGGTGAATCTTCCTCTGGTCCCTAATAATGGATCGGGCCAAGTTAGCAATTGAATACCCAATGGCCCAAGAAGTGTAGCCATTCAGACGAATGACTTCATAAGCTTTGTTTATCATTGTTTTGTGTATGTTCTCCAACGTTTCTTTCTCATATGCAATATCTTGTTTCTCCAAAAAAACTCAGCAGAAGAACTGTTGGATTTCAGAGGAAGAAAAAAACAAAACTAGATGACAGAATAATGAAAGAGAACTTATTTTTTTCATAATCAATATACTGACTAATACAATGTTTAAATAGTAAAAGAAACTTAACTAACAATCTCCACTAACCACGTCTAAGAATCCTAAGTTAGTGGTATCACAAATTTGCTCCTAACTAATAGCCAAAAAATCAGCAACAGACTTTTGACAAAGTCTTCCAACTAAGTTACTAATTTTCTATGACTTTTATTCAGCTTCCTACGTGCACATATGAGCTTGAATTATGTTGCAACACCACCCCTTAATTCAAACTCATACATACCAATTTTCTCCATAAACAACTGATGTTTGGCTTGAGCTAAAGCCTTGGTAAACAGATCTGCATTTTGAACGTTTGTGTTGCAGAATCTTAGAGCGACTGTTTCCTCTGACACAAGCTTTCTTATGAAGAGATGCTGAACTTCAATATGCTTGGTTCTTGCGTGAAATGCTGGGTTTTTTGTCATAGCAATCGCAGACCTGTTATCACACCAAATCTCAGTTGCTCCTTCCTGCTCACAGCATAAATCTTTCAACAACTTTCTAAGCCAAACAACTTGTCTTGCTGCTGCACCAGCAGCTACATATTCTGCCTCAGATGATGACAGAGCCACAGTATCCTACTTCTTTGAGCTCCAAGTTATAGCTCCTGAGCCTAAACTAAAAACTGATCCTGATGTACTTTTTCTATCATCCAAACTACCTGCCCAGTCACTGTCTGTGTAGCTAACTAACTTGAACTCACTGACATGTTCATACAAGATTCCAAAGCGAGTTGATCCTGCAACATACTTCAGGATCCTTTTTGCTGCACCTAGTTGTTGCTTTGTTGGAAAGTGCATGTATCTGGATACCACACTTACACTATGAGCAATGTCAGGACGCGTGTGAGTGAGATAATTCAGACCTCCTACAAGACTGCTGAACAACTTTTCATCAGCTTTTCCTGTGCCGTCCTCCTTCTGCAGCTTCTCATTAGGATTCATAGGAGTTTTGACAGTTTCACATTTTTCCATTGAAAATTTCTTCAGCAAATCCTCTGCATACTTCCTTTGGTATAGAAATATTCCATCTTCACCTTGCTTTACTTCTAGACCCAAGAAATACTGAAGCAGTCCCAAGTCTGTCATCTCAAATTTCTCCATCATTGATGCTTTGAACTCATTTAGCAGCTTCTGAGAGGAGCTAAAATAGATGATGTCATCCACATAAAGACAGACAACAATGAATCCATTCTCACCTTCCTTTTTCACATAGAGAGTTGGCTCATTCTCACTTCTCTCAAACTGATTTTGAAGAAAGAATGAGTCAATCTTGGTGTACCAGGCTCTTGGAGCCTGTTTCAGTCCATAAAGTGCCTTTTGCAGCTTGTAAACCTTGCCTTCTTCACCATTTTTTACAAAGCCGAGTGGTTGCTCAACAAAAACTTCTTCTTGTAAGTCTCCATTGAGAAATGCAGATTTTACATCCAGCTGAAACACATCCAATTTCCATTGGGCAGCCAAAGCTAATACCACTCTTACAGTTTCAAATCTTGCCACTGGTGAGAATGTCTCCTCAAAATCGATTCCTTCTTGCTGTGCATACCCTTTTGCCACCAACCTGGCTTTGTGCTTCTGAATACTCCCATCTGTATTGAACTTAGTTCTGAATACCCATTTAAGTCCAATAACATTCTTTCCTTCAGGAAGATCAACCAATTTCCAAGTCTCATTTTTCTGAATTGACTTGATTTCCTCCTTCATTGCATCTTGCCATTCAACTTCATCTTTAGCTTCATCAAAACTGGTTGGATCTGCTGCCATCAGTGCAAAGTCACAGTTTGCATACAAGTCAGCAAGAGTCATGTATCTTCTTGGTGCAGAATCATTTGATGAACTTGATGATGAAGTACTTGAAGAAGGCGATGAGCTGTGATTTGAAGATGATGGTGTTGTAGGAGGACTTGGAGACTGTTGATCATTTGTTGGCACAATTAAGTCCTCTCCTTAACCATCAGACCCTACTATTTTTTGCTGAATACTGTCACCCCTTTCTCTTTGCTCCCAATTCCAGCCTGCATTCTCATTAAACACAACATTCCTACTGACCATAATCTTGCCAGTAAGAGGGTTATACAGTCTATATGCCTTGGATTGAGTAGCATAGCCAATAAATATACATTTCAAAGATTTATCATCAAGTTTAGATCTCAAATCAACCAAAGCATAAGCTGTACAACCGAAAACTCTTAAATGACTTACAGATGGTTTTTTTCCTCTCCATACTTCAAATGGTGTCATATTCATGACCGCCTTTGTAGGAGAGACATTGAGGATGTACACTGCTGTAGCTACAACTTCACACCAGAAGTTGTTTGGTACACCTCTAGCTTTGAGCATGCTTTTTGCCATCTCTACAACTGTCCTATTCTTTCTCTCAGCAACTCCGTTTTGTTCTGGAGTGTATGGTGCAGTCAATTCTCTTCTTATTCCTTGCTCTTCACAAAATATGATGAATTCATTTGACAAAAATTCACCACCACGATCTGTTCTTAAGGCTTTCACACATAAACCAGATTGTTTCTCAACCATAGCCTTAAAAATCTTGAAGTTTTCGAAGGCTTCTGACTTAGCCTTTAGAAAATAGACCCAACTCATTCTGCTGTAGTCATCGGTTATGAGCAAGAAATACTTGCTTCCACCAAGAGAAGTTGTCTGCATTGGTCCACAAAGATCAGCATGCATCAGCTCCAAACATTCACTTGCTCTCCAAGCTCTACCACTAGGAAATGGTCCTCTTGACTGCTTTTCGTATAAGCATCCTTCACACAACTCAAGCTCACCAATTTTAGGCAGCCCTTGCACCATGCCTTTGGAACTCAAAAGCTTCAGTCCCTGCACATTCAAATGACCATACCTCAAATGCCACAGCTTGGCATCATCATCTCCTTTAACTGTCAGTGCTTTGCTCACATTGCCAGATAAATCAAGAGGGAACATTCTATTTCTCCCCATAACAATCTTTACTATAACTTCTTTCGATTTCTTATCACAGATCAAACAAAAATCGTTCTCAAACAATACTGAATATCCATAATTGAGTAATTGACCCACACTCAACAAATTGTGAGCCAAATTTGGCACATACTGCACATTATATAAGAGCTTAGTGTTTCCTTGCTCAGTTTTGATCGCAATCGTGCCTCTTCCTTCCACTTCAAGTTGCTTTCCATCTCCAAGCCTCACCCTGCTCTTTAAAGATTCACTCATTTCTCTAAACATAGACTTGGCACTTGACATATGGTTGGAGCATCCACTATCAACATACCACATGCCACCTCCTGCATCATTGCTAGTTGCACTTTGTGCTAAGAACAATTTTTGCTCATGCTCCACGAAATTGGATTTTTGATCACCCTTTTGTTCATCTGCCTCTTTCTTCCAGCAGCTAGCCTCTTTGTGGCCTGGCTGCTTGCAATAATAACATTTGAGTGGACCCTTATATGATTGCTCTTTTCCTTCCTTATTTTGTCATCTTCCACGGCCCCTTCCTCTTGAGCCAGCTCTTCCTCTACCCCTTCCACTAAATTGCCATGTCTTTTCCTTGTTTGAGGATTCTCCTTTCACATGGAATGCCTTCTCTTCCTTCTTCTCACCATTTCTATTGAGCCTCTCCTCATGAGCTTGCAAGGATCCCATGAGTTCTTCAAAGGTGTACTCTTCCATGTCCTTTGACTCTTCAATAGCCGCTACAACATGATCATATTTGCTTGTGAGACTTCTTAGAACTTTTCCAACCACATGCTCATTGGTCATTGTTTCTCCATATGACCGCATTTGTTGTACCACAGTGGATACACGTGACAAGTATTCTTGGACAGATTCTTTGTCTGTCATTAGAGCTGTTTCAAACTCTCTCCTGAGTGATTGCAACCTCACTGTAATCACCTTCTTGTCACCTAGATACTCTTGCTTTAGAGTATCCCACGCCATCTTGGATGTGGTTGCTGAGGCAATTCTGGGAAAGATTTCATCATCCAAGGCCTGTTGTATCATAAACAATGCCTTGGAATCTTTCTTTCTCTTCTCTCTCAATTGCTGAGCAGGTTCTGGAGATTGAGCATCATCAAATCCTTCTTCAACAAAACCCCACAGTTCTTGAGACTTGAATAATGTTTGCATTTTCAAGCTCCAAAAATGATAATTTATGCCTTTAAAGATAGGCAATTGTGAAGTGGCGATTCTGGATCCGTTGTTCTGCATTATGAACAACCTTTTCACTTTCTAACCCGTGTTTCCCCTTGTGTTTGAGTGCTCTCTCTTCTCACTCAAAACTTCCCTGGATATGAACCCGGATAATTAGTTTGCTCTGATACCAAATTGTTGGATTTCAGAGGAAGAAAAAAACAAAACTAGATGACAGAATAATGAAAGAGAACTTATTTTTTTCATAATTAATATACTGACTAATACAATGTTTAAATAGTAAAAGAAACTTAACTAACAATCTCCACTAACCACGTCTAAGAATCCTAAGTTAGTGGTATCACAAATTTGCTCCTAACTAATAGCCAAAAAATCAGCAACAGACTTTTGACAAAGTCTTCCAACTAAGTTACTAATTTTCTATGACTTTTATTCAGCTTCCTACGTGCACATATGAGCTTGAATTATGTTGCAACAAGAACACCCCCAACGCTAATAATTGACCACAATGTCATTGAACCATCATCGTGCTCCCCTACTATGCACGCCTGTATCAATAATACTTTTTATTTCACACTTCAAACTTTATCACTTTCTATTAGGTTGGTTACTATAGTAAGCACGAAAATCATCAAACAAAAGAGCGAATTTAACAATTGTCAATCAATTCAATTTATCGGTAGTTTAATAGATTATAAATGTTGAGTTATCACATTATTTAGTACATATTCTACTAGAACATGTCTTTAAAAATCAATTCAATTTATCGGTAGTTTAATAGATTATAAATGTTGAGTTATCACATTATTTAGTACATATTCTACTAGAACATGTCTTCAAAAATTTCTTCATAACTTATATTTGATCTTTAATTTCATGAACTAATAGATCCTAAGGTGGACGAGTATCATATATGGTTCATGGTAAACCATAACTTAAAAGTTATTTGAAACTAACGACGACGTCTCTCCGGGAAGTAAAAGCTTATAGTCCTTCTCTTATGGCTAAAATAGTAACTTAATCGGTTTCCATTTAACAAAAACATGAAAAAGTAACCAACACAAGTTGAGTTTTCGGTCACACTTCATTTCCTTTTGTCGAGATCAGGTGATCATTTCTACTTCTAAAAGGTGATGATTGTGTTGGAGTTTTAAATGATTTTTAAGAAATTTTTAAGTATCAATCCATCTTCGACTTTCTATTAAAATGATTCACCTCAAAATTTGCATCCTAAACCAACTTGTCTTTCAAATATTTGATACTAAATTATTTGACACCTAAATGCATATTTTGAATTGACATAAAGTTTTTGAAATCAAGTTTTGTAGAATCAATCCGGTGATTTTGCCAAAAAAAAAAAGACATACTTCAACAAAATCAAAGGTAGTTTATAGCTTATTAAACTTGCTTAAAAATATTGTTGGATTAAATGAAATGCTTATAGCTTATTTTGATATGTAATTTCAAGTGGTGTTTGAGCTTATAATTTTTTTACACTTTCTTCTATTTATAACTTCATTAATTTATTTTTATTATTTTTATATATAAAACGTAACCATCCCACTAACTTACTATTAACCCACTATCTTTACTATATTTTCTGGATGCTATTACTTTTTTATTTGTTTAAAGTGGTAGTATTAGTTTTGCATAACACATCAATTCTTTCAATCCTTGACAAAAAAATTCACATAAAAAAAATAAATAAATAACTTCATGCATGGCAAGAATCTCTGTCGCATAAAACACAAAATAGATAAAGCATGCATGAATAGAGCTAGACTCAATTTCTTTAATTTCTTGCCAAAATAACTCAAAAAAATTTCATCTTATTCATCTGACAAGAAATTCATAACGTTAAATTTGCTATTTATGCACATGAAGTTTGCTAAACTTTTGGAGAACTCCTCAAATCTATGGTTATATTGTAATAAAAAATGCAAATGATGTACCCAAAAAAATAAATGAACGGCATTGTTTTTTTATTTCATGACTGTTATATTTTTTGAATTTTCTACCACAAAAGTCATATATGAGAGAAATATAGTAGGAGATAAAGAGATGAGGGAATATGACAAACGTATCAGGAGAAATGGGCAATCAATATAAAGAATGATGGAAACAAGATATTGGAAGAATACAAGGGTTTTGTACTGTGCACCCCCCCATTTTACCTCCCACCCCCCAAATATTTTTAAAGACTACTTTGCCCTTATTTAATTTGTATAAAATAATGGAAAATTTTACCATTACAGTTTTCCACCCCCAACTTTCGAAAATTTATAAAAAATATCTTAGCTTTTGAAATGTAATTATGCAGAAAAAATTACTAATTTCGAAATTTTGAAAAAATACTAAACTTTCGAAATGAAATATTTCAAAAAATTTCGAAACTTTGGATGAATATGAAATGTTCGAAGTGTATTTTTCCATAAAGCTTCGAAAATATGGATGAATTCGAAACTTTCGAAGCACATATACTTCGAAAATTTCAAACCTTCGAAGTAATTCCATTTCGAAAGTTTCAGAAGTTTCGAAACTTTCAATTTCTTTTAAAAAGTTACTGAAACTTCTGAAATTAGATATCAAATTTATTACTATTAATTTATTACTATAAATGTATTACTATAAATTTATTACTATAAATTATTATTATTTATTACTAATAAAAATGCATTTCGAAACTTTTCATGAATACGAAAGTTTCGAAAGTTTTGAATTGTTCGACAATTTTGAAATTTCTAGAATTTTCTATTTTAGAAGTTTTGAAAGTTTGGAAAATTCTGAAATTTTCTATTTTGAAAGTTTCGATAATTCTAAAATTTTCTATTTCGAAAGTTTCAAAACTTTCAAATTGATCAAAAGTTTCGAAATATTCTGAAAAATTACGTTCGTGTTTATCAAAAGTTTCGAAAACGTCAAAAAAAAATTCACTTTTTTATATTTCGAAAGTTTGAAAATTTTGGAATGTTAATGTAAATTTTGAAAGTTTCGAAAAATGAAGTGAATAATGGACTGGTTAATTTTTTTAAGGGGCAAAATGAAATTTTTATTTAGAATAGGGGGTGGGAAGTTAAAGTGGGGGGTGCATGGTACATTTCTCGGAATACAACTATCAGTTATCATTTATTAATTATCAGTTATCACTTATAACTTCTCAGCTATCACCTATCACTTATAACTTCTCAGCTATCACCTATCACTTATCAACTATCACTTCTCAGTTATCCCTAGATATCACTTATTGACTACCATTTATCACTTATCACGTATCATATATTACTTATCAACTATCACTTAGCAGTTATCACTTATCACTTACCACTTATCAGCTATCACTTATAAACTATCAACTTTCATTTATCACTTATCAACTATCACTTATCAGCTACCACTTATTAGTTATCACTTATCACTTATCAACTATCACTTATCAGTTATCACTTATCATTTATCAACTATCACTTATCATATATCACTTATCAGATATCATTTATCACTTATCACCTATCACTTATCAACTATCACTTATCTGCTACTACTTATCAGTTATCATGTATCACTTATCAGCTATCACTTATCACTTACCACTTATCAGCTATCACTTATCACTTACCACTTATCAGCTATCACTTATCAACTATCAATTTTCACTTATCAGCTATCACTTATCAGCTACCACTTATCAACTAACACTTATCATTTATCTGCTATCATTCACTTATCACTTATCAGCTATCACTTATCACATATCACTTATCAGCTATCACTTATCAGCCACCACTTATTAACTAACATTTATCACCTATCACCTATCACTTATATGCTATCATTCACTTATCAGTTATCACCTATCACTTATCAACTTTCACTTATCAGCTATCACTTACCACTTATCAGTTATTACTTATCACTTACCACTTATCAGCTATCACTTATCAACTATCAACTATAATTTATCATTTATCAGCTATCACTTATCAACTATCAATTTTCACTTATCAGCCACCACTTATCACTTATCATCTATCACTTATTTGTTATCATTCACTTATCACTTATCACTTATCAGCTACCACTTATCACTTATCAGCCACCACTTATCAACTAACACTTATCACATATCACTTATCTGCTATCATTCACTTATCAATTATCACTTATCATCTATCACTTATCACCTATCACTTATCATCACTTATCAACTATCAACTTTCACTTATCAGCTATCACTTATCAGCCACCACTTATCACATATCATCTATCACCTATCATCTATCACTTATCTGCTATCACTTATCAGTTATCACTTATCACTTATCAACTATCATTTATCACTTATCAACTATCATTTATCACTTGTCAGCTACCACTTATCACCTATCATTTATCACTTATCAATTATCATTAGCTATCACCTACCACTTATCAACTACCACACTTATTTTCTATCACTTTTCACTTATCAACTATTACTTATCAATTATCAGTTATCACTTATAAATACATTTTTCTCCCTTGTAACATCTACACGTCTAGCATCCTTCGCTACCATCAATTGTTTTCTCCAACGTCTAATACATATAAGAAATAACACATACATTGTTTCTCTTGTGCGTAAATATCTTTTCCATCTTTTATAAGCAATATAACAAGTGTTCAAATTCAAATAAAGTAAAGTTATAAGCCTATAAGCATTTCATAATAATGATTCATACACAATGGGAGATTTAAGAAAAACCTCTACACACAACTACAGACATAAATGAGTCAAACAATGTTGATGCAAGAACAGTTATATTTACCACTAATGCTTTAAAGAAAAATCAGAGAATCTGAGATAAAAATTTAATTAGTAGGTTCATCAAGTATACTTGTGAATTACAAAACAAATGTTCAAAGTAGAATCACAATAAAGTTTAAGAAGGTTAATGAATGATGATGCTAAAAAGTCATAAGTCAATCAATAAAAATATGAACCTTTAAATTCAAATGTTTTCTCTAGAATCAGGTAATCCCAAGTCTTTTCCAATACTTTTATAATCTTCAAATTGGTTTTCCCATCCAAATTAATAAATAGTCTATAACTCAAAACCCAAGATTAATAAATGGAGATGATAGCCCAAAGAATGTCAACACAAGTACACAACATATCTTCAAATTGTATTGAATGAACCTTAATGTAGCAAACACCATCTACATTTGTGCTAGCTATGAAAAGCAAATCTACAAGAATTATAATTCTATTATGACTAGAGAGCAATCACTACAAGAAGAAAAAAAACATCATTTTGCAATAGTTAAAAAGGGGGTCTGCAGCGGTTATATTGATGTTTCCAACAATTCTCCAACCATCGCAAATTCGTGCGTCACAAGGCTGTTTTGCAACGGTTAAAAAAAATGTTGTTCCAACTGCCGCAAATATGTGCGTCAGTTCTAACCACTTCTATGTATTTTTGGCGACAGTTTAAACCGTCGCAAATTTAAGTTTTTTTTAATTTTATTTTATTAATTTAATTAAAATAAAAAATACTCATAAATCTCATTTATATAACTAATACACATATAAAATTATAAATAAATCTAATTCATATAATATCTTCAAAAATAACAATCATACGTTGAATTTAATCAAAACAATAAGTAAATTAGTTTAAATATTCAAAAACCAAAACATTAACATAATGACTGAAAATGCAAAACAACATCAAACTTAGTTCATAAATCATCTAGATAGTCCTTAATGATGTTGTTTCATGATTAGACCGGCAACTAAACTCAGAAGAACATCTTCTATCTCTTGGCAATCCTATGTGTTGTCTGAAAAAACATATAAGTATATATATTAAATTCAACCTCACTTTTTCACATATACTTAAGACTATAATATTAACATCAAACTAATTAAACTTAAACAAGATCAATCGCTCAAAATCAAAACATGCAAATATCAAACTAATTCCCTAATTTGATAGTGGTAATAAACAACTCAAATAGAATATCAACACTAAATCTATGATTTAATTACAACAATATAAATAAAACAAAATATTTCAAATTAATGAACATTATTATGATTTAGTGTCTAAGAGTACTCAAATTCAACAAAGACATTAACATTACAATCACATTTTCAGCAAACAATCTTGCAAACACAACACCAATAAACAAATGATGCATGAATACTCAGATAATGGCTTATCAATATTTTGTATGAAGCTAAAAACATACCCAATTTCCCCCAAATTTATTCCCCACCTTCCAATACACCCAATTTGCACCAAAAGGTAAGAAAAAAACATACAATATAGTCAACACCTAACCATTATGCACTTCCATTTCTATGACTTTCATTCTCAATCGTGTTGAAAAACACATACAAAAAAAATATCTCAAACCTTGGAAAGACTAAATAACCAAAACTCACAGCACAAATAAGTCTTCAAATTAAAACAACAACAATTACCACCACCTCAAAAAAATCAAGCAATCAAACTCAAAACATGCAAGCATTAAAATTGATACAAACACATCATTCGATTTGTCAAAAGTATATATATCACTCGAGCTAGAAAAAAAAAACATTAATTTACATGTGGAGTGATATGGCCTAGTTGTTCTTGAAGCAATGAAAACAAATTGCATCTAGCCTAAAAAATTGAATTACATCAACAATCTTACAACAACAAATTCAACTTTTAAGATTTCTCAAAACAGTTGAGTCCATACCTTTCTCATAACCATAGACACTACAATCTCTGCTCAAACACCAATTCAACTTTTAAATCGCCTAGAGCCTTCAACTTGTGATCGTACCCAAATTGTTCACCAAATCTGCAAGAATTAAAAATTCAATCCACAACAAATATTATAAACAATAAATTAACAATTCTACATTGTAACAAACCATTAACAAGAACAATCATTCATACACAGAAGAAAGTTAAAAACACACAACAAAACCATAGAGTGGCTAAACAAAATTTAAACAGAATAGAAGATACAACAATTAACAATCTTATTCAAAAATTGCACCAATAGTCATTACACAATAAATTTCTTAACTTCTTAGTCACAAAATATTATACATTGTAACAAACCATTAACAAGAACAATCGTTCATACACAGAAGAAAGTTAAGACACACAACAAAACCATAGAGTGGCTAAACAAAATTTAAACAGAATAGAAGATACAACAATTAACAATCTTATTCAAAAATTGCACCAATAGTCATTACACAATAAATTTCTTAACTTCTTAGTCACAAAATATTATACATTGTAACAAACCATTAACAAGAACAATCGTTCATACACAGAAGAAAGTTAAGACACACAACAAAACCATAGAGTGGCTAAACAAAATTTAAACAGAATAGAAGATACAACAATTAACAATCTTATTCAAAAATTGCACCAATAGTCATTACACAATAAATTTCTTAACTTCTTAGTCACAAAATATTATATGTGCAAAAGTCTTGAAACAATAAACTAAACTAATAACAAAACAATTACAATAATCAAAATCTAGCACCAAATACAAAGATTTCATACAATAGGAGAAACTATGTGAAGGTGGAAGAAAAAAAAATACCTAAACTCAATGACACAAATACAGCAATGATGCAAAGAACGTATCAAGGTCAAAAACACAACAAACGCTGAAAATGTAGAATGTATTGTTTCTCTGTAAAGTATGGACAAGAGGGTAAGTATACCGTGAGTATGATTTCATGACAATTTTGTTCTTCTAACGGTTCAATTTTGTTTCCTTGATCATGTTTTCAGTTTTTTCCTTTTTCTTGAGCAATTGCAAGGTTTCATGTTTCTGAAGTTTCATATGCTCTTCCTCTTCCTTCGTGAGATTTGCAGCGTCCTCTTCTTTTTTCTTTGCCATCTCTTCATAGGATCTGTAACTACCCCGTACAAAACTACAAATCCCAACAAAACTGAAAGCAGTTATTATTCTACTATCATGATTATTTATATTTTTATTAATAGTTGTTGCTAAGGTTCTAAATCCCTTGTTCCCCCTTCTATTATTCCTAGTATAAATCCACCTATTCGGAGATCTTCTGTCAGAAATCCAACAAGCAAAATAAATAAATCAAGATCATCAAACTTTCAGCATTACATACAATCTAGGCATAATGTAAAAACCCATGCTTATGCAACTATGTATAAACAACATGTTTCTCAATGCTACTCTGAATTCTTTTTGCTACAATGCAAAGTACAAGGCTAACAACTCTAGACATAGTTAAAATTTGTAAACAAAGTTACCGAGCATAGATCATGTCAAATGTTAAAAAATCAAAAGGACCAATAATTTCCAACAAACACAAAGAAAATCCTGAAACATTATTTCTTCGTATCATCTTTCTTCTTGATTGACCGAGTTTAAA